>NC_086451.1:281850988-281959300 GCF_028390025.1 Pseudophryne corroboree
AGAGCAGCGTTAGTCTCCTCGTCTAACCGGGGGAGAGCGCATGTGTCTAGGTATTGTTGTGTCTGATCGGCTTGTGCTAAGGGGTCGGACGGGCGATCAAGATTATAGAGTGTCTTATAATAATCAAAAAAGACACTATTGATTTTTTTGGGGTCGTAAGTAATATTACCTGAGGGCTGTCTTATAGAGTGGATGCATTGGTTAGCCTTTTTGGCACGCAAGCGATTGGCCAACAAGGTGTGTGCTTTATTACTTTTATCGTAAAATGATTGGTTAGCCCATCGAAGTGAGCGCTCGACGTCCTCCGCCAAAAGTGATTGTAGGCCATCGCGTGCCTTAGAGAGTTCGGCTAGAGTTTTTTTAGAGCGTGTGCGTTTGTGTTCCTGATCCAATGTTGCAATGTTATTTGTTAATAAAGCAATTTGGTTTTCCCGACTTCTCTTACGGCGGGATGCAAATTGTATAATAGACCCCCTGATGACCGCCTTATGGGCTTCCCATATAGTGGCTATGCTGCAATCACTTTCCACATTAACCGCAAAATATTCTCTAAGCTCAGTTTTAATTAAGTCTTGGAATTTAGGAATCTTCAATAATGTCTCGTTAAGTCTCCACGTCGGTCTACCGTCGGGGATATCAAAAATGTCAAATGCCGCAGCTAAAGCTGCGTGGTCAGTCCAGGTAAGTGCGATTATTGAGGAAGAGCGAGCGGTGCGGGAGAGAGATGCACAACTCAGAAACATATCAATGCGAGAGTACACATCATGTGGATTGGAATAAAAAGTGTAGTCTCTGGTGGTCGGGTTAAGAAAACGCCATACATCGAACAAACCAGCCTCGGCCATGCACCTGTGTAATACTGAGGAGTTTAGGGTTTGACCGCTGCGCAAAGGGCCAGATCTGTCCATGTTTGCGAGAGCCATATTAAAGTCACCTCCGACAAGTGTTTTGCCTCGTCTATATGAGTAAAGGTCGTGAAAAAACTTACGGAAGAATTTAGATTGGGCAGTGTTTGGAGCGTATAGATTAGCCAAGGTAACCTCCTCGTGTCCAATTTTACCTCGCACCATTATATAGCGTCCCTCATTGTCATGTTTACAGTCTAGAAATTGGAAAGGGACTGACCCTTTTACCAATATAGCCACCCCATGTCTTTTTGCTGTGTGATTGGAGTACCAGGCCATAGGAAATTGTTTAGACGTCAGGGAGGGATGGGAATCAGCTTTCAAATGTGTCTCCTGTAAGAAAACCACATCGCCTTTTAATGTTTTATGAGATCTGTGGAGATGAGAATGTTTCTGGGGAGTATTCAGTCCCTTAACATTGATGGACAGGCATGTTAACGGCATGGTTAAAGCAAGAGTGGGAGTGGTTCGCTGGTGGCCCCTAAAATCCCGGACTCTGCTAGGGTAGACAAGAAGAACAAAAGAAAAAGATAGAAAGAGGAGAATTAAAATGTATGTTACTGTACACGAACAGTACTTAATAACTAGGCCTGTTTGTCAGTGAACACAGATATGTCAACTTGCCACTGTCTCGTGACGGAGGTCTAAGGGAGGAAAATAATAGAAAAAAGAGAAGCAAAAAAAAAGAAATAAGCAGGCGTAGTATCCAGTAGGCAGGATACTCGACTGCCAAGATTGAGCTCTAGAAAAGAGAAAGAGCTCACTTGCGGGATATAAATGCAGTATAGCAAAAGAGGGTATCAACCCACTATGTTTGAATGTACCTTTGATCCCTATGAGTCAGGGGAGGATGTGTCAAGACAGAGCCCCGACACCCCCCACCCGAGACCATTAATGCACCAAAAATAGTAATAATGGACTTACATATAGCCATCCAAGACTTAGCTCTGGGGCGGATCAGTCCCAGATACCAAACTTTAACAAAAAAGTAATCATGTTACAGCTAGTATCAATAGGATAATAACATAATAACAACAGAGCATACAGTAACGTCGCCGAACAGGTCAGCGCCCAGAGACAGGCTCCATGGCGTCAAAAATGGGGTCAAACCATGACACCAGCCACCGGGCCAAGTCTCCGAGCCGCCGGCCAGACCAGCGAAACAAAAACGCTGCATTACGCGGAGTATAAAAATCCGCCAACAAAAGCATTGTGTGAAAACAGTAAAAGGGACGTTAATATACTAATACGGTAACTAAAACGTGGATTACATGGCATTTGAGCAAAGTTGAGAGCAAAATCAATCATACTAGACGTTGCAAAAACATAGAGTTCAAACATAAACGTAATGAGCGGCAGAACTATGAAGTAGAAACCGGGGACAACTGCAATTTTCGAAGAAGCTTGTCCCCTTCATCAGGAGAGCGGATGGTGTGAACTTTGCCATCAATCTCCACAATGAGGCGAAAAGGAAAACCCCAGCGGTATTTGTACCCATTGTCGCGCAGTGTAGAGGTGACGGCACGTAAATCACGCCGTTTGGCAATGGTCACCGGTGACAAGTCTTGGTAGATCTGAATCCGGGAGTCTTCAAATAAAATTGTGGTTGAATTCCTGCACGCCAGTGTGATACTATTTTTGATCTTAAAGGACAGAAATCGGAGGATGACGTCGCGAGGAGGGTCCGAATCCTTCGGTTTAGGTCTCAGGGCGTGGTGCGCTCTCTCAATCGAGATGGCTGAATCCGTAAGCGACGGGACCAAATGAAGGAACAAGCGTCGGAGGTATGGTTCCAGTTCGGAGGTTGAGACAGATTCTGGAATATTTCGGACGCGTAAATTGTTCCGTCTTTCGCGATTTTCGCTATCCTCAACCTTATCCTTGAGGATTTCCAGCTTGCTGGATAGGTAGCTCATGTCTTCGCCCACTTGTTTACGGAAGTTCTGTTGGTGGTCTTCCCTTGATTCCAGCGCGGTTGTGCGGGAGTCTAGAGCCGCCATATCTGATTTTAATTCCCTGATCGCTTATTGAAGAGCTGTCGTGAAGGAGTTCTTAAGGTCTAAGATCATATTTTGAAGGGATTGAATATCCGCCTCGGTTGAAGGTGCTTCCGTCTGATCCATGATGGGGGTAGGCATTGGTGGGGGTGGAGATGAGGTTTCAGACAGTTTTTCCCGGCGTGAGAAATGTTGCGAGATATCTTGTGAAGCTCCCGTTTTTTTTGCTCTGGTGTTCGCTCTGCTCATAATATCTGGTAGGATAAAAACGTCCGTTTAAGGATTAGTGTCGAGAAAGGTTTACTTGGATGTTACGTGTTCAATAATTGGTCCGGGTGAGGGGGGAAGTCAGGCATCCGTAGTGCTACATCATTTACAGGACCTAGGTCCTATTAATCTGTGAAATTAGTGAGAGGGATTCCCAGGAGAGCGTCCCGGTTTAACACACTTCTTTCTCTGGGATTATGGAAAGGTATAGCAGCATCTGCAGGGTGAAGGATCTGGGATGTTAAATCACTTGAAGTAATTCTGGTAGTACAAGGAGAGTATTTCCATTTAGCTCCAGCGGGGGCAGCACAATTCAAGGAAGAGGGACCAATCCTGCCACCTCCAAGATGGCCGCCGTCCGTAGTGTGCAGCATTTTTCTCCTACCCAGTCACCCTGCTGATTCTCCGTGGGGCCAGACCCTACCTATCCTCCAGGTGTCCTCTGCGGCCTCCGCTAGGTCCCCTCTGTCACTGCCGCGGCCCGCCGGTTAACTGTTTCAGTGCGGCGCCTGCTTTCCGGCAGACGCCACAACCAAGATGGCCGCCGCCACCGGATCTCTTCAGCGTCGCTCTTCTCCGGCCCTGCAGCTCCCGGGGCTCCCTGGCTCACCTCAGCCCCACTTCCAAGGCTCTCCAGGCAAGGGGCACCCAGCAGGACGGCGGGGTCGGTTCTGTACAGTATGTTAAGGCGGCCGGAAGTCGATCACTCTCGGGCGGGGGTGGATGAAAATTGAGGTCCCGGCTTCACCTCGTGGGGAGGGCCGCAACCTGCAAGCACAGGGCAGGTCTGTGCTCCGGCTCCGCAGCTCACTCCCAACATGTCCCTAGATGCAGATGGTAGTGTGGGACAGTATTTAGGGTCTGTAGGCAGCGTGGGGGCAATTTTACAGTAAAATAGAAGCCTGTACCAGCAGGAGCTCTCCAGGGGCACGTCCTCTCAGTCAGGCCACAAGCCACGCCCCTGTTGTCCCATTTTTTATGTATGTTTTTATGCATCTTTGTGTTCATTATTAAATTAGATTTTATTATTTTGGACGCCTGAAAATATTTATTGATACAGCGGTCGCTATATGTCCCTCTCCCCCCATATCTCACATAATTCATCTCAGGGTTTACCACCCCTGGTTTATTGAGGGACTAAGCTGATGCCCCATTATTAGCACTGGGGAGTATCATTTAGGGTAGCCTGTTTTATTACACATCTGTTTTTTTATCACATGTGGCGCAGTATTAATCCCTGTTTTTACGCATATATATATATATATATATATATATAAACTGTCCAAAAGATGACACTCCCTCAGTACAAAAGGTGTCAGCAGGCCCTTAAATTAGCCAGCAGTGGTAAGCTGCTGTAAAATAAATGTATAAAAAAGGAGGAATAAGGGCATCAGTGACCAATGGTGTCAGGTGTAAAGATACTGAGAGTATTAATCAAATCTCCAATTAAAAAATATATATAAATTTATTCTACATACATGAGAACATGAATTTCTAGTTGAGACAAAAAATAGATGAATAAAATAACTTTAAAAAGTAGACAATTCAGGTATTAGGAAGATTCTTAACTTATATATGGAGGTCAGTCTAGGGAGCAATCATTGAGCAAACAACGCGTTTCATCCGTTAAGAATTCATCAAGGGTTGTGGTGTGCTGGGACATATCTCATATTTATACCCTTATCAATTATGGGACTACATATGACCTCACTTCCGCCTATGGGAGTGTCTAGGAATCATATCAATAATCAATAATAATAATTAGATATGTGTTGAATATATATTGTAGTTATATATAGAAAAACTAGTTAATTACATGAAATAGAAATATGAGTGTTGGAAATGCATAAAAATATCAAAAGATAAGAAAAAATAATAGAAGATACTCATGATGACCACTTTCTCCCCACTTCCTGTGGCGGTATTGCTGTACTGTGCATGTGCCCGCCCTTCTTCCAGAATTTTTAGGACTCTACAGCGCTTGCGTGTGGGAAAATGAATGAAAGCTAAGTCTTTCATGAAATGACTGTGGACCGTATTTGTGTTACTTCCGGTAGTGTAGAAACCATATAGTACATATACAAGGGCCATTCCCGGAAGTCGCATCTGAAGTGGAATGCACGTGGTCCGCAACTTGGTCAAAATGGTACTTCCAAATGATCTAGAAGTAGTCAGGCTGCCATCTTTATGGAGTCCTTTTCATAGAGTGAAATTTTTTCTTGTGATAGTAGCCATCTTTAGAAATTTCAGAGTATTTAAATGATCTCAGTGTGCCGTTCTCAGTATTGCTTTGTATAGCATGTAAAAAGAAAAAAAATAATGTTAGTGACCAATTGGTGATGTTCTCTCACTAAATGAATATAAAGATATATACTGTATGTATATATATATATATATATATATTTATATTAATAAAGGTATATTTATTGAACTATTATCGTGCTAAGTTTAAGATGGTGACATTATAAGTTTACCAATGTGTTATTATTTAGTAATATTACATAGAACCAGAGGATAAGATAGAAATACCATGAAAGTGTTTATATCACATTCTACAATTAATAATAAGCTATGTACTTTATAGTGTTTATTTACTTATATAATTATATATATGTGAAGTGACCATATAAGTGATATTAACATAAAGAGAAGCAATATACCCAAGATTTAGAATCTAGATAGAAGAACCACAAGACCAATGAACCAAAGTGCTTTAATAAATTCTTAACTGTACGAAGATGGAAATTGAGTGAGAATTCAAAGGAAGGGAGCACTTTCATAGCTTTCATTAAATCCTGCCGGATGCATGGTCTTTAATTGGAAAATCCAGTACATTTCCCTTCTTGAGAGTTTATTAGGAAGGTCTCTGCTTCTTTTACCTAGCTTCACATGCTTGATGGCTTTGAATGTTTAGGCATCTGGGTTTGAGTTATGATGTAACAAAATTTTTTTTGAAATGGCATGAGTATCCATCTTGTTCTTTATGTTGCGTGCGTGTTCTTGAATTCTTAGCTTTAATTGTTGTTTAATATTTCATATATACTTCTTCAAGCAGCTGCATTCCAGGAGGTAGATCACTGAAGATGAGTTGCAGTTCATGTAATCTTTGATCTTAAATTTTTTACCACCGGTTTTGAAGATGGATTTTCTATTCGGAAGAACATATTTGCAGACATTGCAATGCCAATCCTTATTACTCCCAGTACATTTGCACAGGGATTCATTTGTAGTATTTTTAGACTTTATCATACTTGGCGCTACAATATCTTTCAGATTATTTGATTTTCTAAAAATTATCTCTGATTGAGGAGGAAGTATGTCCTTCAGGATAGGAACCATAAGCAAAATTTTCCAATGGTTCATGTCTGCTATATGTCGTTATAAATGCTATTGGGTCCTTTTTTGTTCTACCATGCTGTATGTTAATAAGTTAGATTTCTAGATTTCTTGTTTTCTCCACCGCTTCATCCAAGATGTTAGTTGGGTAGTTCTTTTCCACAAATCTGCTCTTATACTTTTCCAGTTGTTTATTGCACTCATCTACTTGACTACAGTTCCTCTTTATTCTGTAAAAACGGGAATAGGGGATGCTGTTCTTTCACTGTTTTTGGTGGTTGCTCCTATAATCCAAAGAACTATTTGTTTCCACTGGTTTAATATAGTTCTTGGTGATAATTTTATCATCTTTCCCCCTAAGAATGAGGTCTAAGAATTCTATCTGTACTTTGTTCACATTTGAAGTGAAGATAAGATTCATATCATTAAGAGCCAAATCGTTAAGAAAAAGATTAAAATCCTCCAATGTGCTGTCCCAAATAATTCAAATGTCATCTATATATCTCTTGAAAAAAACAAAATTCTTGAAATGATGATCATTGTAGATAAAAGTTCTTTCCCAACATCCCATATATAAATTAGCAAAGCTGGGTGCAAAGATAGTTCCCATTGTGGTTCTGCAACATTGCAAAAAAAGTGATCTAATAATTTTAAATAATTGTGAGATAAAATAAAAAACATAATGTTACAAATGAATTTCCTATGAGTATTTGTCAAAGAGGGATCACTATCCAAAAACTCTTTACAAGCGGCCACACCTTTTGAATGTTCAATGCATGTGTAGAGGGGCTGTACATCAATTGTTGCCCACAGGTAAGTTTATTTCCATTCATTATCTTTCAAGAGATTCAGTATTGCAGAGGTGTCCTTCAGGTAAGAGGGTAACTGATTCACATAGCCCCTGAGGAAAACAACCACATATTCAGAAAGATTTGTGGTAAGAGAATCTATGCCTGCTACAATCGGCCTGCCAGGTGGATTAGTCAGGGATTTATGAATCTCAGCTAAAAAGTAGAAAATGGAGGTGATAGGGTAAGACTGCATTAAAAACTAGTATTCTTCCTTATTTTTGGTTATTTTTGGATAATTTTATGCATTTCTAACACACATTTTTCTATTTCAAGTAATTTACTAGCTTCTACATATAACTACAATATATACCCAACACATATCTAATTATTATTATTATTGATTATTGATATATGATTCCTAGACACTCCCATAGGAGGAAGTGAAGTTATATGTAGTTCCATAATTGATAACGGTATAAATATGAGATATGTCCTAGCACACCACAACCCTTGATGAAGTCTTGATGGACAAAATGCATTGGTTGCTCCATGATTGCTCACTAGACTGACCTCCATATATAAGTTAAGAACCTATTCCATGCACTTTATACATTTTTTATATTTTTAATCTTCCTTATACCAGAATTTAAAGTTGTTTTATTCATTTATTTTTTTGTCTCAACTAGAAATTCATGTTCTTATGTATGTAGAATAAAGTTATATACAATTTTTAATGAGAGATTTGATTAATACTCTAAGTTCCTTTAAACCTGACACCATTGGTCGCTGATACCCTTATTCCTCCATATATATATGCTTTGGTGAGTGCTGAACTTTCTTTTTGTGTGTGTGTGTATATATATATATATAAATATATATATATATATATATATATATAAACAAATATAAAACCACAGCACTCGCCACCCCTGAAGCGGAGTGCAATGTCTGCACTCACCACTCATAGGGTGGGCTGCATGTAGCCCACGGCCACCTATTTAATTATATACAAACAGAAAATTCAGCACTCACCAAAGCAACTCACTTATCCTCACAACATCAATAAATAAATGATGGGGGTTTAGTTAGTGAATTGGCCAATGCACAGAAGCTTGCAAACCGCTCACCAAGGTACCCCACCTTCATGCATGTCCTACACTATCACAGAGTCTCAAATATTAAAACCTGGCAACTGTATCACACAATATAACTGCAAATATGCCTACTTGGTTTAATGTGTACCTGCCACATACTCCATGGCTTTTAAATGTACACTAGTCACCTGACACTGGCTGATAAATTATTAAAGAACAGCTGACACAGGTTTAAGATAATTGGGTTTGCATAGGGGTGCATGAAAAGAGCTTGTGGCCACAGTTAATATGAGTTAACTAAAGATTAATCCTACAATATACCAACAAATATAAAACCACAGCACTCGCCACCCCAGAAGCAGGGTACAGTGTCTTCACTCACCACTCATAGGGTGTGGTGCATGTAGCCCATGGCCACCTACTTAACAATATACAAGCAGAAAGTTCAGCACTCACCAAAGCAAACTCATAAATAAATGATGGGGGTTTAGTTAGTTAATTGGCCAATGCACGGAAGCCTGCAAACCGCTCGCCAAGGTATCCCACCTTCCTGCAGGTCCTACACTATCACAGTATCTCAAAAATTAAAACCTGGCAACTGTATCACACATAATATAACTGCAAATATATACAGTATATATATATATATTTTGCTGCTGTCTTAACATTGGTCCGTCCGTTAGTTCAGACTGACAGTTAACAGTATGTAAACTTCTAAGTCTAGTACATCACAATTTGGTGCATATGCTGTGTAACTCCTTAAAAATGGGTATTGCATCTTATATGCTGCTTCTGGGGGCTATTACTGTAAACCATAGAGGATGACAAGGATGAGGGAATGTTTTAAAAAGTTCCTGTACTCACTCACCCAATGTAGGAGTCCATAAGCTGCAGCATGAGGATAATGGGCAATAGGGGTAGGCAAGGGCAGCTCATCTCTCTCCCCACAGCCGGTCAATGTAAGCGTCTTCTTCCAGCGGGTCACAAAGGCTTTGGGGGTGATAGAAGTCTGGCAAGCAGGTCATAGTGGCTGTCGAGTGGGAAAATGTGCCTTTTCACTTTATGATGAGACTTTATGATGCATTATTTCCCGCCCACTGTATGCCGAACACTGCAGCCTGAAATCGGCTTACAGAAATCTATTGGCACGGTTGCTCCTGCAGAGGCGGCATCTGCAGTAAATGGGTTGAAGCTGGGGCATTGGCATGCCACCCATGCTATGCTCTGCTTCATTGTGTCACAAGATGAGCCCACCATTGTCCATGCAAGATATTTAATAGATGCTGCCAGCAGATTGGTCCCATCAGCAGTTGCCACTCTGTGCCCCCTATGGGGTGGTGCCCCTGTTTGACCGCACTGGTCGAACAGTCCTCAAGCCAGCCCTAGTTAGTGCTTTTGTGGACTTTGCTCATAAGTGTGGGCCAAGTTTGTTGCACTTGTCACACCATCAAGCCTAGCCCACTACATTAAATCCTAAATCTATGATGCTGGCCTCCCAATGTCCTGCCCACCCAATGACGCTGGCTCAAGCAACTTCGTGAATTCCCACCTTATCCTGCTCCTATTGACCTGACAGGCAGCTATCTCCAATCTCCTTCTAAAAATTCCTGCTCCTATTTGCTTGGCAGTGTCTACCCAGCCCGACGTCTGGAGCAGCGATGGAGTAGTGCATACAGGGTTTCGGGGGACATTGATTTATTAAGCAATCATAAGTAAACTCTAGGACACTGCTCCCACTAGTACACTTCCCTGGCTGACACATGCCCCACTCACCCCACCCTTGATACGCCTCTACAGCCCAATAGATTATAGTATCACTGAAGTACGATAATTAGATTGAGGCAAAATAAATATATATATATATATTTATATATATATATATATACACTGCTCAAAAAGATAAAGGGAACACTAAAATAACACATCCTAGATCTGAATGAATGAAATATTCTTATTAAATACTTTTTTCTTTACATAGTTGAATGTGCTGACAACAAAATTACACAAAAATTATCAATGGAAATCAAATTTATTAACCCATGGAGGTCTGGATTTGGAGTCACCCTTAAAAATTAAAGTGGAAAAACACACTACAGGCTGATCCAACTTTGATGTAATGTCCTTAAAACAAGTAAAAATGAGGCTCAGTAGTGTCTGTGGCCTCCACGTGCCTGTATGACCTCCCTACAACCCACACAAGTGGCTCAGGTAGTGCAGCTCATCCAGGATGGTACATCAATGCGAGCTGTGGCAAGAAGGTTTGCTGTGTCTGTCAGCGTAGTGTCCAGAGTATGGAGGTGCTACCAGGAGACAGGCCAGTACATCAATAGATGTGGAGGAGGCCGTAGGAGGGCAACAACCCAGCAGCAGGACCGCTACCTCCGCCTTTGTGCAAGGAGGAACAGGAGGAGCACTTCCAGAGCCCTGCAAAATTACCTCCAGCAAGCTACAAATGTGCATGTGTCTACTCAAATGATCAGAAACAGACTCCATGAGGGTGGTATGAGGGCCCGACGTCCACAGGTGGGGGTTGTGCTTACAGCCCAACACCGTGCAGGACGTTTGGCATTTGTCAGAGAACACCAAGAGTGGCAAATTCGCCACTGGCGCCCTGTGCTCTTCACAGATGAAAGCAGGTTCTCACTGAGCACACGTGACAGACGTGACAGAGTCTGGAGACGCCAAGGAGAACGTTCTGCTGCCTGCAACATCCTCCAGCATGACCGGTTTGGCAGTGGGTCAGTAATGGTGTGGGGTGGCATTTCTTTGGGGGGCCGCACAGCCCTCTATGTGCTCGCCAGAGGTAGCCTGACTGCCATTAGGTACCGAGATGAGATCCTCAGACCCCTTGTGAGACCATATGCTGGTGTGGTTGGCCCTGGGTTCCTCCTAATGCAAGACAATGCTTGACCTCATGTGGCTGGAGTGTGTCAGCAGTTCCTGAAAGACGAAGGCATTGATGCTATGGACTGGCCCGCCCGTTCCCCAGACCTGAATCCAATTGAGCACATCTGGGACATCATGTCTCGCTCTATCCACCAATGCCACGTTGCACCACAGACTGTCCAGGAGTTGGCGGATGCTTTAGTCCAGGTCTGGGAGATGATCCCTCAGGAGACCATCCGCCACCTCATCAGGAGCATGCCCAGGCATTGTAGGGAGGTCATACAGGCACGAGGAGGCCACAGACACTACTGAGCCTCATTTTGACTTGTTTTAAGGACATTACATCAAAGTTGGATCAGCCTGTAGTGTGTTTTTCTACTTTAATTTTGAGGGTGACTCCAAATCCAGACCTCCATGGGTTAATAAATTTGATTTCCATTGATAATTTTTGTGTGATTTTGTTGTCAGCACATTGAACTATGTAAAGAACAAAGTATTTAATAAGAATATTTCATTCATTCAGATCTAGGATGTGTTATTTTAGTGTTCCCTTTATTTTTTGAGCAGTGTGTATATATATATATATATATATATATATATATATATATATGTATATATAAAACATTAGTATAGATCAGTATATATATTTATAAAGATAATTGTTACAGGTTGAGCTTTTGAAGGAGTTTTATTTGATGGTAATTGCAGGTGCCGCCAAGGGGTGACAATAAAGTGTGGGGATAGAAGCCAGATGCTGCACTTTGAAGCACCTGGTTATTGTCACTGTGTACAAGCTGGCAGTGCACAGAGCACAGGCTAATCTCTGGGGACAGCCCAGCATCTCCGGACACCCAGAGTGATTTACAGGGGTTTGAGACACAAGGTCATGCCCCTACCCATGAGGCCACACCCATTTTTGTTGGCGCTCATCTCCACTGCGCATACTATGTATGGTTTCTATACTGGGTGTCATCGCAGGTAGGGAACCCACTGGGTAATTGTATGCGTTAAAAGGAGAGAATCCCAAACCTTATTATCATAAATTTAGACACATATAAAAGGAAACAGAACAGATAGATAGATAGATAGACAGATAGATAGATAGATAGATAGATAGATAGATAGATAGATAGATAGATAGATAGATAGATAGACATTCCAAGAACAATAATGATTTAGAGACAGAATAAGGCACAATTGTTTATCCAGATAAGTGGTAGCCTTAAAAAAAGGAATAGCAAGCATGCACTCAATTACAGCACATTAAACAGGTTTTCAAAATCAAAATGGTGCAATGAAATAATAATTGCAGTCTCAGGTATACGTATGGTTAAACGATGATAGCAATGTATTTCTAGATATATATATCGCTTAGTACAGTTGTTAATTTTATATATTGAACTTTATTAATGAGTTGAAACAGTAAAATACATGAGTGTGTCAATCAGAGAGGGACATAAATCAATTAAACACCATCTACATGGGGTATATTTACTAAAGTGCAGGTTTACAGAAGTGGAGATGTTGCCCATAGCAACCAATTAGATTCTAGAAGATTAGAAGATAATAGAAAGAATATGATTAGTTGCTACTGCAAATAGCTCCACTTCTATAAACCAGCACTTTAGTAAAGATACCACTTATTGTGCAATTGAGTACATTTGAATGTTTGTTCTGTCATATTGAGTACATTTAGATGTTTGTTCTGTCACACTTGGGTAAGAGACTCAAATAATTTATGCATTGCATAACAGAGCTTAAAAAAAATCATAATTATTGTTAATTTAAATATACTGAGTAGATACTGTGGTTCTGTTAGGTCCATTGAACTTTGTATAGAACCATATGGTAAGTGTACAAAGAAGAGCATAGAAATCAAGGTTGTAATGCAGAAATGCTCTGTTACTGCTGCCCACCTGTATGCCAGGGGCAGTAAACAGGTAGATGAGTGCACACAAGGGTCTGCCATTGATAAGAAAATAGATAAGCACATAGATCTGTTGATGGGAAGGTATCTAGCGAGTGTCCTATTAGCTAATGCTAGCACAGGTTTATCACTGCCGGAGGTCCCAATGAGAAGCCATGTGTAAAAAAAAAAGTATATACAGTATGCATGTGTGCAATTACTGTGTTTTTTTCCAGACACACCTTTTACCATCCCCAAAACAGCCTCTTCCTGTCAATCACTCTGTGAATAATTCCTTACTGTGAGTGGCATCGCAAAGGTACCTTGGCACATGCACACTGCGGCCATGTGTAGTCTACTGATAATTGCTCAGTTGCGACACCATCAAAGTTGCAACTGCATCTGAATAAGGTCCTTGGATCCTTGGTTAA
Organism: Pseudophryne corroboree; assembly: GCF_028390025.1. Taxonomy (NCBI): domain Eukaryota; kingdom Metazoa; phylum Chordata; class Amphibia; order Anura; family Myobatrachidae; genus Pseudophryne; species Pseudophryne corroboree. The sequence continues at coordinate 281,864,602 of NC_086451.1, forward strand.
AACATGGAAAATAGCCATGACCGTTCTTCCTCCTTCCCCAAGATTAGAGCTGTCAGCATGCAATTGGCATTTTTTAGACATTTGCCAAAACCAGATTAGTATGTCAAGCTGCCAGATGGTGCAGCCTGATCCATCAATCTAGAGAACAAATTTCCACTACTCAAAGTCCAATAGTGGTGTACTCCTCAAAAATCAAGCCTGCAATTGGAATGGTGCATGGCGTTTGTTGCTATGGAAACACAATCCATGTAGCTCTAATTAACAGTTGACTTGTTTTGTGCTGATGTTACTTCTAGAGGCAGTTTGGAACTCTACAACAAGTGTCTGTTATCAACAAAAAAATGTCACTGTTACCAGTCCTATTCTAAGAACTTGATTTGTAGACCCTACAATTTCGCACATGAGCTGATGAGTATTTCCACTTCATAAAAAAACATTTACAGTTGACTAGGAGAGCTCTCACAGGCAGAACGTTTTATGAACTGACTTATTGGAAATCTGGCATCCAATGACAGTTAAACTTTGAATGTCACTAAGATATTTAGTATGTCACACTTTACTGCCAATGTTTCAATATGCAGACAACATAGCTGTAATCGTGATGTTTAACACTTGTCAGTCATCTGAGTTGCTGAAATAATCTGACACACCACTTTATTTTGCCCATGTAATGTTAGAGCACTTACATGACTTACCTGTCTCAGCCCTGGTGTCCTAGGAACTTGACAGACTCCTATTGTTTCAAAATGGGTAGATCTCAATTTCATACAAATGACTTTATAAAAAAAAGGATTCCAAAATTTCCATATAAAAATAAAATAACAAAAACAAGACAAAACAAACAAACAAACAAACAAACAAACAAACAAACAAACAAACAGTAATAGTCTTAAATGTAATCTTGAACAAGACAAAACAACAGTAATAATCTTAAATGTAATCTTAAATCATACCACATAAACATGACTCAAATGTGAATTTATACTTTAACTCTGAATGTTCATTCCCAAACCTTATATTTAACCATAAACATAGCTATGCTATCTTCATTTTGCTATTAGCCTCTGTAGTCTGTAGGGTACAGATCAACAAAATGACCAGCAATGAAAGCCACACATGCGTGGTCAGCTGTGCATGTGTAGTAGCATTGCAGTGTCCTGAAGGAGAAGTGAGATCACTTCACCTCTTATGGGGGGTAATTCTGAGTTGATCGCAGCAGCAATTTTGTTAGCAATTGGGCAAAACCATGTGCACTGTAGGGGGAGCAGATATAACATTTGCAGAGAGAGTTAGATTTGGGTGAGTTATTTTGTTTCTGTGCAGGGTAAATACTGGCTGCTTTATTTTTACACTGCAATTTAGATCTCAGTTTGAACACACCCCACCCAAATCTAACTCTCTCTGCACATATTATATCTGTCCCCCCTGCAGTGCACATGGTTTTGCCCAACTGCTAAAAAATTTCCTGCTGCGATCAACTTGGAATTACCCCCATGGTGTGTATACACGGTGAGATATTTTCTTACAATTTTGACTATACTGTATAGTCAAAATCGTAAGAAAAGTTAGTGCAGATCGCAAGGTGAAAGTCAGCTTGCGACGTTGATGCGATGCCGCGTGGTCCCACGCGGTCGGCATCGCAAGGCTAGATAGACTGTGCAGGCAAGTAAATTTTGACTATCTCTATAGAAGAGATAGTCAAAATTGACACAGCCAAAATCGCACATAGTCAGTATCGCAAGCACAGTCATTATGTGTTTGCGATGCCGACCTAGCCCCTGTCGCATAGTGAGAATCGGGCATAGCCCGAATCTCACCGTGTGTATGGGCCTTTACACATCACAGGGTTGAACTCCTTTCAGAGCCCCTGTTGCTGCATGTGTATTTTAATTCATTTAGGGAGGTACAGCATTTATTTTTGCAACATAGCGGCTATAAGAATTTATATTTACAGCATGGTGGCTAAAACCCGATAATTGTTAAACATGCCCCTAAGGCTACAGAACTAACCTATACCTCTTTTTTGCCAATCTACTGTATATTACTAAATTGTCAGACTCCTTGATAGCGTATTTCATTTTTTTCTTGCACTGCTTTGTTGTAACATTTTACCCTTCAAAGAGTTATATGAAAGCTGCTTTAGCTTTAAACTCTAAGCTGATTTATCCCTGTATTCTCTTTGCATACATTGTTTCCATATATATGAAACAAACTGCATACACAGCCAAATTGATGATTGCATGGAAAACCCCTACATAATTGTGATTTTTCAGTCTATGGACTTGCTAATCATTGTAAGTTAAGCTGCGGCTCATAAATGAATATACATTAGATACCCACCAGAGCCATCACAAACTCCTCAGCAACTGTACATACACACATGCAGCATCGTCACAATAATGAGGATCATCGACTCATTGAATGAAACTATGGTCATATTTATATCTCTGATCCCTAGAAGAGGAAGTTGGTCAGTTCATCCCTTGTGGGTCAGTCCAACCCTGCCATTATATGTTACCTCCCCCAAATGGTCCCTTCCTGTGAATCATTCATGATTAAATCCTCACTGCGAGTGACATCGCAATGGTACCTTGGCACGTGCACAGTCTACTGATAATAGCTCAGTTGCTTGAACATCAGCATTGCATACAAAAATAAATTATGCCCACAGTCATGATGATTGTTACAACAAGGGCTATGGGATCAGCAGTGGTGGATTTACCCCTTAGGCATGTGAGGCACTTACCGAGGGGTGACACATGCTGGGGGGTGGCGCAGCATGCTCACTGGCATGAGACCCCTGCTAGTCCAATGGTCAGATGAGGCCAGGTGATTATTATAATTTATTTTGTCATTACAACTTATTTTTTATTTTGAAACTGGTGAAGAGGGAGGGGGCAATGGTCGGTAAATTGTGGTGGTCATGCTGCTTTGGCAGTCAGAGGCCCCAACATGATGTGAGGAGACTGATAATGTTGTGTTCAGGGGTTGCTTGACATCTACAGTAAAATCAGGCGGTCGACAGTAACAATGTTACCAGTCTTCACTATATCGGTGTCAGTATCCCTAGACTACAGGTCATTACAGTATTTTACCCATGCAAGTAATGTAACTTTACACATGCCACTTACCAGAATGTTTAAAATTATAACAGCAATTCACCCATATCAATATACTGCCGCTGGGGACATAGTGACTGGTGACATTGTCACTGTCGACCTCCCATACTCAGCCTACCACAAGGTGTGGAATGTATCATCATATGTTTATATACTGTGCCACAGTGTAATATGTGACTTGCTATAATATAAATGCAAAAGCCCTTACTCACTCACTGACTCATCACTAATTCTCTTACTTCCCGATATGTTAGGACAGTGGTGGCCAACCAGTCAGAGACAAAGAGACAAAAAATCTTGTTAGGTACATCAAAGAGCCGACTTGGTGCCGAAGGCGCACTTGCAAAAATGGGGTGTGACCTCGTGCCTGCTAGGCCACGCCCCTGGTATAAAACACATTGAAAAAGCCAGATCCTACATAAAATACAATGAAAATGTCACTTCTACATCAAATAATTGAAAAAGCCAGATCCGCATAAAATATATTGAAAAGCCAGATTCACATAATATACTTCAGTTCCCCCATGTGTCACTCCAGCCAGCTCCCCCGTGTGTATTTGGCTCCATCAGTTCTCAGTCTACGTAGTGCTGCTGCATGTCTGGCTGGAGTGCAGCGGTTTACAGATCTTTTGTGGTCACGTGACTTTGAATGTTGGGAGCCACATTTGAATGAAGAAAGAGCCGCATGTGGCTCAAGAGCCACGCGTTGGCCACCACTGTGTTAGGAAGCTGAAATTGAAAATAGGTATTCTGCAGGTGGGAAACAGGAAAAATACTTAATTAGAATTTTAATAAACCTCCCGCAAGGGGATGAACAGGGGGTTGACATAATGATGTCATTACCGATGCGTCGCTTTCGATGTGTGAGCGATAATGCCCAAACGGACAATCGGATCAAAATTTGGATTGCACCTCCAGTGTGTAGCATTTAATAAACTACAAAAATGCAAAAGCCCTCACTCACTCACTGACTCATTACTAAGGTGGCCATCTACTAAGCAGTGATAAGAGCGGATAAGTGAGCCAGTGTAGAAATTGCCCCATCAACCAATCAGCACCTCTATCATTTTATAGTATGCACATTATAGATGTTACTTCAGTGCTGATTGATTGGTTGATGGGGCAACTTCTCCACTGGCTCACTTCTCCGCTCTTATCACTGTTTAGTAAATGTCCCCCTAATTCTCTTACTTCCTGGTATGTTAGGAAGATGAAATTTAACATACGTATTGTGCAGGTGGGAAATAGGAAAACTACGTAATCGGAATTTTAAGAAACCTTCCCTAAGGGGATGAAAAGGGGGTTGATATAATTACATCATTACCAATGCGTGGCTTGCATTGCGTGAACGAAAACGCCCAAATGGACAATCGGATTAAAATTTGGATTGCACTTCTAGTATGTTGAATTTAATAAACTACAAAAATAGTCCTGTCACCTTTTACAAGTACTCCTCAGGTAAGGCCAAGAACCATGGATTGTTATTTACTTACAATAAGATGTCTCAAATTTACATCTTTATAGATTTACCAAATGGTAACACTCATTTATATTTACAACCGTGAAATTCAGAAACTCTTGTGCGAAGAACTGGCAGAACAGCTAGTGTGGTATAGTTACAGGAACAGTAGATGCTGGTAATGTATACCATTGCTGTTAGCATATAACTCTATTATATATAGAATTTCATATAATTTATTTCATTATTTACTAATCTGCCTGTATATATTAATCATACATACAGTATTTGTTAATACTACCCAACTTTTATTCAAGCATAAGGTGAAAAGTCATTCATAAGCAGATATGTTCACCTCCAAATGTTGTGAAGGAGAGAGGCTCTCATGGCTAATTTACTGAGTGATGACTACTGACACTATGATAAATGATGGTGTGGAAAGCTGCTTGCATGTCCAATACAGAATTTGAGTTCTGTCAATGAAGTCTAGTGGTGTTCTAGTGAGACAAGATCATTCTTCTCACTGTAAAATGGGCTGTAAATATGAATGTAATTATTTTCTATTTAAAGGACTTACTTGAATGCAGTTTGTCACTAGTGCAGAGATTAAATGTTACAGTATGTGTTCTAGGTATCAACTTCAGCCGCACATATGTAGTAGAAAAATATATTTTGAAATGCTATGTACTGTATAGGAGACTTAATTCTACAATGATTTCTTCAACTATTATGGGAAAGATTTTAACCCTGAAAAGCATTCGCCATGGACACAAACATTCGGAGATCCTGAAAATTGTTGTTAGTTTCTGAAGCAAAATTTGCAAGTAATTATGAGTGTAAGTATAATAAAGGTGCATAAAGAAGAATACAAATGAGAAGTTATGTCTTCACCACCCCACCACTTATCTCAGCAGATGGGAGATGGGAATTAAAAGTGTGGCGCTTGGCTGTGACATCATCACCAAATGCCCTACTCCAATTGTAACACAGACATGAAGGATCAGCAGTTAACACTTTCACATATATAAAGCTGCTAGATGCTTGTGAGGCACAGGCATATTCCGTTGCACTTTACAATTTGGAACAAAATAGTAATACAAAGAGACTTGATATCAACAGACAGAGAAAGAATTAAAAGTGTCATACCGTATTCAGCAGGGAGATCCATGTGAATTAAAAGTGAGTAATACAGAAGCCTGTTTCTGTAACAAGACATTATCACCATACACCTCAACAAGCTGGCTGTGAATTTCCACTGCTGATGTACCCTTTAGACACTGAAATCTGATCACATTTCGAACCGCAATGTTTGACCATGTTTAAGTCAGCCCCGCCATCTTACAACTAGAGATGAGCGGGTTCGGTTCCCTGAGAACCAACCCTACCAGACTTCACTACCCGAGCCTGGATCAGAGCCCGGCTCGAGTTTACCCACCTGACTCGAAAACCAGAACGAGGCAAAATGTCATCATCCCGCTGTTGGATTCTCGCAGGTTTTGGATTCCATTTAAGGAGCTGCGCGTTGCCGACATTTTCACTCTGGTATTGGAGAGTGTAGCGAGAGGACGTGTCTCCGTCCTCAGTGTCTGTGTGGGAGGAAAAGTGGGGTGGCGATTCCAGTGCTGGCTATTGCTGCTCAGTCCAGTGTAGTGTCTTATGCTGCATCAGTTCAGTCACAGTGGTGGTGTCCTCTGCTGCTATATATCCAGTGTAGCTGTATAAGTCCAGTGCAGTGGTGCTGTGTTGTGCTGCATCAGTCCAGTCACAGTGGTGGTGTCCTCTGCTGCCATATGTCCAGTGCTGCTGTATAAGTGCAGTCCATTGCAGTGGTGCTGTGTTGTCCTGCATCAGTCCAGTGGTGGTGTCCCTGTGCTGCTGTATAAATCCAGTGGTACTGCCGTATATGTCTAGCGGCACTGCCGTATAAATCCAGCCCAGCGGTACTGCCGTATTAATCCAGTGGTACTGCTATATAATTCCAGTGATACTGCCGTATATGTCCAGTGGTAGTGCCATATATGTCCAGTGGTACTGCCATATAATTCCATTGATACTGACGTATGTGTCCAGTGATACTGCCATATATGTCCAGTGGTACTGCCGTATAAATCCAGTCCAGTGATACTGGCGGATATGTCCAGTCGTACTGCCATATAATTCAAGTGATACTGCCGTGTATGTCCAGTGATACTACTGTATATGTCCAGTGATACTGCCATATAATTCCAGTGGTACTGGCATATAAGTCCAGTGATACTGCCGTATAAATCCAGTCCAATGGTACTGCCGTATAAGTCCAGTGGTACTGCCATATAATTCCAGTGATACTGCCATATAATTCCAGTGGTACTGCTGTATAAATCCAGTTCAGTGATACTGCCATTTTTGTCCAGTGGTACTGCCGTATAAATCCAGTGGTACTGGCATATGAATCCAGTCCAGTGGTACTGCCGTATAAGTCCAGTGGTACTGCTGTATAATTCCAGTGATACGGCCATATAATTCCAATGACACTGCCACTTGGGGAACAGTTTTTTTTAGGTGCCATCCTGTCTGACACTGTAGTGCCACTCCTAGATGGGCCAGGTGTTTGTGCTGTACACTTGTGTCGCTTAGCTTAGTCATACAGCTACTTCATTGCACCCCTTTTAATTCTTTGCATGATGTGCTCTTTGGGGACTAATTTTTTTTAAGTATCATCCTGTCTGCCACTGCAGTGCCACTCCTAGATGGACCAGGTGATTGTGCCACACACTTGTGTCGCTTAGTTTAGTCATACAGCCACCTCGGTGCAACCTTTTGGCCTAAAAACAATATTTTGATGTGTGATGTGTTTAGAATAGACTGGAAATGAGTGGAATTGAATGTTATTGAGGTTAATAATACCATAGGATCAAAATTACCCTCAAATTCTGTGATTTTAGGCATTTTTATGTTTTTTTCAAAAATCATCCAGATCCAAAACCAAAACACAAAAGGGTGTTTTTGGCAAAACCAATAAAGATCCAAAACACGAGCAAGGAACCAGAACCAACACACTAAAAGCACCCGCCGCATATATCTACTTACAACTGATGTTGGGACAGTATGACTGATATGAGGCATTGTCTAATGACCGTGAATGGAAGCATTGGTCTACCTGCTCTGGCCTGGTGGGAAATAAGAATGAAATATAGAAGATTACACATGTGAGGGTTCTTGTTACCTTACTTATTGAACCACCAAGATCTTGGGCACTTTTAGTTGACAGTCAGTTTGGATTTGGAGGGGTAAGAAGACATTTAAATGTATTAAAAAGGGTCTAGGAGTTACAAGCTTGGCCATACAGTAGATCACAGAATTAAAGCACAGATATGTCTATTTACAGCTAGCATACATAGATATTTAGCATGCCATGCTACTTGCATCTTATATGCCTGTGCCATGTCACAGCTTGGCGAATTAAGTTGCATCATGGCTTATAGAGTCGCATCATAAAGCAATGACATGCTGCATACTTTCTGACCACCAGGTGTTGATTTTCTGCTGATTGGACGAGAGACACATATGCCATAGTGCAGCATAACAGACATCGATTGGGAGCAGTACACTACAAGACTCACCAGGAAAACATCTAAGCTTATTAAAGTCTGTGCATGTCTTTGTTTTGTAGCACTGAAGAACATTAATATGGGACTACAAGCCTGAGCATGGCAACATCTAATTTTATTGCAGCTCTGGTGCTGCTCAGCCTTTTACTTATTATTATTATTATTATTATTATTATTATTATTTATTTATATGGTGTCACAAGGGTTCCGCAGTGCCCAATTACAGAGTACATATGCACATAATCAAAACAGGAAAACAGTGACTTACAGTTGAAGACAATATAGGACAAGTACAGGGTAACTAAGCATAACGACACCAGTAAACGACATAGAGATAAGTTCCAAGGTGGCCAAAAAACTGCGGGATTTTGGGCAGTTGAGGATTATTAAAGTAAGAAAAGAATAAGCACATGAGGGAAGAGGGCCCTACTCGTGAGAGCTTACATTCTAATAGAAACATAGAATTTCATGGTAGATAACAACCATTTGTCCCATCTAACCGGCCCCTTATTTACCTCAAACCTTATTTGATCCGTATTTCTTATTAAGGATATCCTTTACAAATTGAGATTTTTTTTTTCCAGTCTTTCTGGGTATGTGTTGTGCTATAGGCTATGCACCATTTTAGATGCTCTTCTTTGTACAGTCTCTAATGCAGTGTTTTTCAACCACTGTGCCGTGGCACACTAGTGTGCCCTGAGCAGTCTCCAGGTGTGCCGCCATAGAAGCAGAGCCAGGCCCGTCAGTGTTTTGCTGCTACTGAGGCACTGGAACGATCAATACTGGTGGGTTTAGTGGTTGCAGAGACAGTTCTTATTTTGGACCCGGGCAGTGTTGGGCTCTTCTGGCTTTCTCAGATGTGGCTCAGGCGTTACCTATGGAGAAGCTGCAGCATGACATCATAGGACACGCAACTGCACCATGCATCACCATTATATTTGAATGTGCCTTGGCAATACTTAAATCTTGTTCAGTATGCCGCGAGTTGTAAAGGGTTGAAAATCTCTGCTCTAATGTATTAATATCCTATTGAAGATATGGCCTCCAGAATTGAAAACCGTATTCTAGATGAAGCCATACCAATGACATATACAGTGGCATTATTACGTCTTTCTTTCTGCTGCTGATTACTCTCCCTATGCAACCAAGCATCTGACTAGCCTTCCTCATTGCTTTGTTCCATTGCTTACATTACTTGCCTTTTACTCACCTGAAATAGTGACTTCTAAATCCCTTTCCTCCTCAGTAGTTTCCAGTATAGTGCCATTAATCCTATATTTAGCCTTTGGATTTTTGAGATTCAAGTGCATGATTTTAAATTTTTGGGCATTAAACTGTAATTGCCATACTCTTGACCATTCTTCTAGTCTTCCTAGATCATCAATTATTTGTTTTACCCCTTCTACCCCTATCTACCCTGTTGCATACCTTTGTGTCATCTGCAAAAAGGCATACTTTCCCTTTAATGCCACAGATCCCTGGTAACATTTCCCTTGTGTGAAGGCACTCCATTTACCACAACTCTCTATTTTCTATCCTGCAACAAAGGCCTTAACCATTTAACCATCTTAGTATCCAATCCCATGCTTTTGAGTTTATTTAGCAGTCTGCAATGTGAGACAGTGTCAAAAGCCTTACTATAGTCTAGATAAGCTACATCTATGGCCCAACCTTTATCTATTACTTTAGTCACGCAGTCAAAAAAGTCAATAAGGTTTTTTTGACATGATCTCCCACTAATAAATCCATGATGTTTGAGTCTTGTAAATTGCTGTATTTTAGATAATCTACAACTCTGTATTTTAAGAGTGTTTCCAATAATTTCCCTACTACTGATGTAAGGCTCACTGTTTGGTAGTTGCTTGCCTCTTCCTTGCTTCCACTTTTGAGCAGTGGGACCACGTTTGCCCCTTTTCTAGTTCTCTGTAATTACTCCTGTAGCTAGTGACTGGTTGAATAATTCTGTTAATGGTGCTACCAGCACCCTTTTAAGCTTTTTTAGTATCCTTGGATGTATCCCCTCTTTCCCCATTAATTCCTCTTTCATCTACAGACCTTCTCTGTAAATGTAATTGTTTCATTTTTCATAATGTCCCAGCAACTTAACTGTGGCCCCTTCCCCTCTCTTTCAGTAGTAACTACTGAGCAACAATAATTATTAAGATGATCTGCTATTACATTGTCTCCCTCAAGAAGACTCTCAGTCTCTGTCTTTAGTCTTATTATTTGCCTTTTGTTTTTCTGCTTTCGCTTATATACCTAAAAATAGGTTTTTCCTCCTTTACCCACTTACTGGGCCATTTTATTCTCAGCTTGTGCCTTTGCACATTTGATTACCATCTTAGTCTAGTCTCCTTCTGTCTAACAAGACATATTTCTTTGTCTTCAATATTTTGTGTCTGCTTATACAGATATTTCTAAAAGCCACCTTTTTTGCTTTCACAATACTTGTTACTTTTTTGCAAACCACATTGGCTTCCTTTTCCTTGTGTTTTTCTAAACACTTTTGATACAAAGGTCTGTTGACTTTAATATTGTACTTATTAGGGTTTTCCACCTCTCCTGCACTCCTTCCAAGTTCATCCACTCTGCCAAAGAATCACTTGTACATTTTACCATCCCTACAAAATTAGCCTTCCTAAAATCTAACCTCTTTGTTCTTGTATGGGATGAGTCAGGATCTGTCTTTATGCTGAACCATACTGCTTGATGATCACTGGATCTCAGGATTTCAGTCATATTCTGTCTCCATTTGTAGTATTAAGTCTAATATTGCATCTTTCCAAGTGGGCTCCCTCATCAATTGGTGGAGGGATGCTCCCTGCAAGGAATTCAAAATATCCCTACATTTAGTGGAAGTAGCAACAGACACCTCCTCATTTTATATCAGGAAGACAAAAGTCTCCCATGATTATTTCCTCTCCTCTTAATGCCATTTTAGTGATGTCCTGCAATAGGTTCTTGTCCATTTCCTCTTCCTGACCTGGTGGCCTGTACCCAATATCTCCCTTGTTTCTATGATCATCCAAAGAGCCTCAGTTTTTTCTTCAATACTTTGTACTTTGGTAGTATCCAAGATTTTATTTTTACATACTCTGCTACCCCTCCTCTGATTCTTTCAATTCCTGCATAGCTATGACCCAGTCATGATTTTTGATGCACCATGACTCTGTAATAGCCACAATATGTAGACCATCCCTTGTTATTATTGCAGTTAGTTTTGTTTGTACTTTTCCTGTTCCTAGCTATGTTATTATTATTATTATTATTATTATTATTATTATTACATTTTATTTATTAGGCGCCACAAGTGTTTTACAGCGCCGTACAAAGGACAGGACAGGGAGACAAAACTGAGCATTACAGTAAATAAATAACAAAAATAGAGCACAGGTAACAAAGAGCACCGCAATTCTCAAAACGTAATACCACTAAGATGGAAGTAGCGAGGGAGTGATCATAGTACTACATGGGGCTGGTGGCCATAGATAGAGATGAGCCTTTACCAGCAGGAGAAAAATGAGGTAAAGATGGTCACTGAGTAGGAGAGAACTGCAAGTGAAATGTGTCGAGAAGAGGGATTTGACAACAAGAGGAAAGAGGGCCCTGCTCTGCAGAGATAACAATCTAGTGGGATGGGGCGACAGACAAATTACAAGAGGTGCAAGCAAGGTAGCCTGATGGCATTATGTAAGCAGAGCAGAGATGTTCAAGGCATGAGGCAGGGGGATGGAGGAGGCAACTCTCTGCTTAAGTTTATTTGGTTTTGATCTGATAATTCTGTTACTGTGAATATGCTTCCTATTCCCTTTGCTTGCAGAAACATTACTTCTAGGTTGGGGGAGCAGTTTGCTTTATTCCTATTTGGTTCACTCCTCCCTCTGTGAGTTTAAATAGCTCTTCACACTATTGCATTAATAATGTATATTTCTTTGGCAGCGTCCAGTAGCTTATATATGAATAGTAACTGTATATGTGAGGAAGTCATTAATGAAAATCAAGATGGGTGTGGATAGTGAATAGTAGCTGAAGCTGCTTTATCAAGGGCTATATCACTTCTCTTTATGTTAGCAATCAGGAGATTCAGAAACAAAGTTGCTTCATACAATTACTCCAACGTAATCTTACAACAACAGTATTTTCTCATAATTTTCATCATTCTGGGAGTCCAGAGATGCTGGTCTGACCCCAGAGACCACTGTGTGTGCAGTGCCAACTCCTACACTGTGACAGGAGCCTGGTACTACATGTAATGTTACAGTGCAGCACCCAGCTCCTGTCACTGAGCAGGAATTAATACTTTGGTGTCACCCCTTTGGTATATTCCCAACTCTTTCCACAGACTTGCTCATGTTAAAAACAGTTATGACAAAACTTTATTCCAATCGATACACTATAAAAACATTTGTTCTAGGACAGAAATTGGTACAATATGAAGGCTTTGAATGGAAATAACAATTATTGTTTTTATTTAAAGACTAATGATATTTAACAAAACAATAGGAAATCGTGCTTCTATACCCACATATAGAAGGAGCAAGTTTGGACAGCCTTCTGGTCATTATGGATGTTTCTTTTATTCTGTGCTGTTAAACACTTGCACTAATTTATTGTAAACAGGCAGCATGAGGTTCAGAAGGTAAAGGCAAATGGCACATACAGTAATTAACAAATTAAATGTGATGCTCCTGAATTGACCAAAATGAGTAAAAGATAAAACTGGTTGAATAAGTGATGTGTACTTTTTGAAGAACTAACTTGCAGACATTTTCGTGTTCGTAATATGATCATCAAGAAGAGTTCTCCATAAGTAATGCTTCATTAAAATTAGAGATCAGCGGGTTCGGAGGATCCTTGAGTGGTACGCCTACTGCTGCTGCTGTTGCTGCTGCTGGGAGTCGATCGTCATCCCAGAGGGGAAGTCGGAAGACCACTTGTACTACTTCCAGAAAGCAATTGACTGTCCAACAGTCCTTTGTAAGGAAGATGAAATATGACAGCAGTAATCCTGTTTCAAAGCGGATAACTGAGGTCTTGACAGCTATGTTGGTGTTAGACGTACGTCTGATATCCACCATTAGTTCAGTAGGACTTAGAGCATTGATGGAGGTAGTTTGTCCCGGTACCAAATCCAATCTAGATTACACTTCACTAGACAGGCAATACCGAGAATGTACAGAGACATCAGAATAAGTGTCCTCAGTGTCCTAAAATATGCAGTTGTACCCACTGTCCACATAACCACGGACATGTGGACAAGTGGAACAGGGCAGACTAAAGACTATATGACTGTAACAGCCCACTGGGTAGATGTATTGCCTCCAGCAGCAACAACAGCAGCGGTACCAGTAGTAGCATCTCGCAAATGCCAACTTTTTCCTAGGCAGGCTACTCTATGTATCACCGCTTCCATAAGAAGTACACCACTGACAACCTCTTACGGAAACTGAGGGACATCATCGCACAATGGCTTACCCCACTTAGACTCTCCTGGGGATTTGTGATATTGGACAACGCCACCAATATTGTGTGTGCATTACATATGGGTAAATTCCAGCATGCCCCATGTTTTGCACATACAATTAATTTGGTGGTGCAGAATTTTTTTTAAATGACAGGGGCGTGCAGGAGATGCTGTCTAAGTGGCCCAAAAAATTGCAGGACACTTTCGATATTCAGCCACCATGTGCCGAAGACTGGAGTGCCAGCAAACACGCATGAACCTGCACTGCCATCAACTGAAGCAAGAGGTGGTAACGAGGTTGAATTCAACACTCTATATGCTTCAGAGGATGGATGAGCAGCAAAAGGCCATTCAAGCCTATACATCCACCTACAATAAAGGCAAAGGAGGGGGAATGCACCTGACTCAAGCACAGTGTAGAATGATTTCCGTCTTGTGCAAGGTTCTCCAACTCTTCGAACTTGCTACACGTGAAGTCAGTTCAGACACTGCCAGCTTGAGTCAGGTCATTCCCCTCATCAGGCTTTTGCAGAAGCAGCTGGAGAAATTGAAGGAGGAGCTAAGATGCAATGCTTCTTCAAATTTTGTGGGACTTGTGGATGGAGCCCTTCATTTGCTTTGCCAGGATTCAAGGGTAGTCAATCTGTTGAAATCAGAGCACTACATTTTGGCCACCGTGCTTGATCCTAGGTCTAAAGCTTAAATTGTATCTCTCTTTCCGGAAGACACAAGTCTGCAGAGGTTCAAAGACCTGCTGGTGAGAAAATTGTCAACTCAAGCGGAACGTGACCCGTCAAAAGCTCCTCCTTCATTTTCTCCCACAACTGGGGCTGCGAGGAAAAGGATAAGATTTCCTAGCACTCCCGTTGGTGGTGATGCAGGGCAGTCAGGAGCTAGTGCTGTCATCTGGTCTGGACTGAAGTACCAGCCAACGATTACTGACATGTCTACTATCACTGCATATGATTCTGTCACCATCGAAAGAATGGTGGAGGATTATATGAGTGGCAGCATCCAAGTAGGCATATCAGACAGTCAGTACGTATACTGGCAGGAAAAAGAGGCAAATTGGATGCTCTTGCTCAAACTGCCTTTATTTTACCTAAGTTGCCCCACCACCTCCAGTGTGTGCTCCAAAAGAGTGTTTAGTGCAGCCGGTAACCCTGTCAGCAATCGGCATAGGAAGTTACTTCCACAAAATGTGGAGAAGATGATGTTCATAAAAATTAATAGTAAATTCCTCCAGGAAGACCTTTACCAGCAATTGCCTCCAGAAAGTACACAGTGGACTTGTGTTGGTGGATTCCACTGGGGACGAATTAATTCTATGTGAGGAGGAGGATGTACACACTGAAAGGGGTGAGGAATCGGAGAATGAGGATGAGGTCAACATCTTGACTCTGTGGAGCCAGTTTGTGCAAGGAGAGATTGATTGCTTCTTTTTTGGTGGGGGCCCAAATAAACCAGTCATTTCAGCCACAGTCATGTGGCAGACCCTGTCGCTGAAATGATTGGTTTGTTAAAGTGTGCATGTCCTGTTTTTACAACATAAGGGTGGGAGGGAGGGCCCAAGGACAATTCCATCTTGCACCTCTTTTTCTTCTTTGCATCATGTGCTGTTTTTGGACTAGTTTTTAAAAGTGCCATCCTGTCTGCCACTGCAGTGCCACTCCTAGATGGGCCAGCTGTTTGTTTCGCACACTTGTGTCACTTAGCTAAGTCATCCAGCAACCTCGGTGCACCTCTTTTTTTCTTTGCATAATGTGCTGTTTGGGGCCTAGTTTTTAAAAGTGCCATCCTGTCTGACACTGCAGTGCCACTTCTAGATGGGCCAGGTGTTTGTGCCGCACACTTGTGTCGCTTATCTTAGTCATCCAGCTACCTCATTGCACCTCTTTTTCTTCTTTGCATCATGGGCTGTTTGGGGCCTACTTTTTAAATCTGCCATCCTGTCTGCCACTGTCGTACAACTCCAGGGTACTGCCATATATGTCCAGGGGTACTGCCATATAAGTCCAGTCCAGTGGTGCTGTCTTGTGCTGCATCAGTCCAGTTGTGGTGGTCTTGTGCTGACATAAGTCCAGTGGTGGTGTCCTGTGCTGTTTATTATTTACTCCAAATAAAAGGTTTATATACATTACTTATATTATTATCCAAATAATTTTTACAGGGGTTGCCTTGTGTGGTGTAGGGGTACGCTCGCCTGTGCTGCATATTATTATAATAGCTCCAAATAAAAGGGTTATTATTATCCAAATTAATTTTACAGTCTTTGCCGTGTGTGTGTGTGGTTTAGGGGTATTTTCTACTGTGCCAGAAATATTGTGCGTGTATTACATCTGGCCAAATTCCAGCACATCACATGTTGTTTGTGCCGCACACTTGTGTTGCTTAGCTTAGTCATACAACTACCTCATTACACCTCTTTTTATTCTTTGCGTGAGGTGCTGTTTGGGGGCTAGTTTTTAAAAGTGCCTTCCTGTCTGACACTGCAGTGCCACTTCTCGATGGGCCAGGTGTTTGTGCCACACACTTGTGTCGATTATCTTAGTCATCCAGCTACCTCATTGCACCTCTTTTTCTTCTTTGCATGATGTGCTATTTGGGGCCTACTTTTTAAAACTGCCATCCTGTCTGCAACTGCAGTGCCACTCCAAGATGGGCTAGGTGTTTGTGCCGTATACTTGTGCCGCTTAGCTTAGTCATACAGCTACCTCATTGCACCTGTTTTACTTCTTTACATGATGTGCTGTTTGGGGCCTATCTTTTAAATCTGCTATCCTATCTGCCACTGCAGTGCCACTCTTGATGCGCCAGGTGATTTTACCGCACACTTGTGTCACTCAGCTTAGTCATACAGCCACCTCGGTGCAACCTTTTGGCCTAAAAACAATACTGTGAGGTGTAAGGTGTTCAGAATAGACTGGAAATGAATGTTATTGAGGTTAATAATACTGTAGGATCAAAATTACCCCCAAATAATATTTTTTAACTGTTTTTATGTTTTTTTCAAAAATCATCCAGATCCAAAACCAAAACACGAAAGGGTGGTTTTGGCAAAACTAATCCAGATTTAAAACACGAGCATGGAACCAGAACCAAAACACAAAAGACGAAAAGTGCCCGCCGCACATCTCTAATTAAAATGTTCCTTCAAAATATATTGTCTAACAATTCCTTTACTTCACAGCTGATATTTCCTGAAATCATTGAAGTACATAATTAAAAGTGGTATTTGCAGCAGCATGAACACAACCATTGTTTTATTTTCCCACAAAGCCAAATAGTCTTTGCCATTTACACTTCCTAATGGCTCCTTTACACAGGTCTAAGTCAAGTCAAACAGGCTGACAGATTGATATTTCTGAGGTGACCTATTTCAAATAGTAGAATTGCAGTATTTTGTAAACGCTATTTGATTCTGTTTGTTTTACTTGCTCTTTAGGTTTTTAATGCCAACTTTTAAAAAGTATGTTCCTAAAGTTCTCTTCTGTCAAAATATGTATTAAGGTGTATACACACTGTGAGATATGGACTATGCCCGATTTTGACTATGCAATTTCCCTTGAACTCCCCAGAGCACATAAGCAACGATATTGTCTATACACATGGGGCCTAATTCAGAGTTGATCGCAGCAGCAAATTTGTTATCAGTTGGGCAAAACAATATGCACTGCAGGGGCGGCAGATATAACATGTGCAGAGAGAGTTAGATTTGGGTGGGGTGTGTTCAAACTGAAATCTAAATTGCAGTGTAAAAATAAAGCAGCCAGTATTTACCTGGCACAGAAACAAAATAACCCACCCAAATCTAACTCTGCCTGCAAATGCTATATCTGCCACACCTGCAGTGCACATGGTTTTGCCCCACTGATAACAAATTTGCTGCTGCGATCAACTCTGAATTAACCCCATGGTTCGATTTTGACTTTAGCCGTGTTTTACTATACTTTGTTCTAGATTCTACACAATATAGTCAAAATTGCCTTGCTTGCACAGTCTATTTTTTCTTGCAATACCAATTGCGCAGGAGCATGCATAGGTATCGCAAGCTTTGTACACATGGTGCTGTGTGTACTAACTTTACTTCCGATTTTGACTATATAGTCAAGATCGCAAGAATACATTGCACCATGTGTATGCACCTTTAATGTTATGTCTGAGAGAAATGGAACAAGGCATTGTTATAAATATGCAAAGGAAATGCAAATGTATCTAAATAAAGTAAAGGAAAAAAAAATTGTTTAAGAAGTGCAAAATACACGGAACTCTGTATATGAGGTAGATTTACTAATGCTTTTAAAAATGAAAAAATGGTGGTGTTGTCCATAGCAACCAATCAGATTTTAGCTATCATTTCTCTATTACATAATAGAAAATGATAGAATCTGATTGGTCTAGTACAAGTATCTTATTAACATAAAACACACCATGTAGCATGGCATATATTTAATTATTACCAGTTATTTATATAGCGCACACATATTCCACAGTGCTTTACAGAGCATATTTGGCCATTCACATCAGTCCCTGCCCCAGTGGAGCTTACAATCTATTTTCCCTATCACATGTACACACATTCATGCTAGGGTTAATTTTGTAGGGAGCCAATTAACCTACCAGTATATTTTTAGATTGTGGGAGGAAACCCACCAAGTACGGGGAGAATATACAAACTCCACACAGTTAGGGCCATGGTGGGAATCAAACCCATGACCTCAGTGCTGTGAGGCAGTAATGCTAACCATTACACCATCCGTACTGCATATAAATTGATAGATATTACAATAGCTTGTATGCTTGGTGCTCTTGCTAACAGGGTCTGGTGTCTGGTGTTCAGAAATTATTAATTAGTTATGGTAATTGTAAAAAAGTTGTGGCGTGATATAGATCTAAAGATTGCGCATGCCCTATTGGTTGCAGCCTGTGGTGCAAAAACAGAGCCTCCACCACCCAGTGGTGTCGAGAGAGGTGGGAAGGGGGTACACACTACCCGGGCCCAGGCTAAAGCGCACCAGTAGCCATATTTTTGGTGGGATATTTTTTTTTCTGTATTATAAATCAATGGGCGGGAGTGCGAGCAGCTGGTCGGGATGCGGGAGGGGGGATGTATGTGTGTGTCACCTGGTTGTTTGTTCATTGTCAGGGACGTCCCTCATAGACACTTTCACCTGCCGCACCACTGTTAGGATCTCGCAAGATGATATCATCATCTCTCTGCTGCCAGCTCTGGATGGCCTCTTCAGAATCAGCAATCTCCGGGAGGTGGGCAGGGACTGGGAGGTGCAGGCGTGCAGCTGGCTGGCAGCTGACCTGTGGGTTTAAGAAGTGATGCAGCTCAGCTCAGTAGTAAGAATCAGCAGCAGGGTTAGGCAACTCGTCGGAGCTAGTCTGTTAGGCTGCAACACTGTAAGCTGAGAACTGTGACTGTGAGTGACAGACACGGCACTGTGTCTTATAAATTCTATATAAATATTCGATAATACGTGCATACAAACATTACCATTCGTGAAAGTAATATTTATATATATATATATATATACATATATATATTAGAGATGAGCGGGTTCGGTTTCTCTGAATCCGAACCCGCCCGAACTTCATGTTTTTTTTCACGGGTCCGAGCGACTCGGATCTTCCCGCCTTGCTCGGTTAACCCGAGCGCGCCCAAACGTCATCATGACGCTGTCGGATTCTCGCGAGGCTCGGATTCTATCGCGAGACTCGGATTCTATATAAGGAGCCGCGCGTCGCCGCCATTTTCACACGTGCATTGAGATTGATAGGGAGAGGACGTGGCTGGCGTCCTCTCCATTTAGATTATAAGAGAGAGAGATTTACTGGAGCTTAGGACTAGGAGGAGTACTGTAGAAGTGTAGAGAGTGCAGAGAGTTTACTAGTGAGTGACCACCGATACACAGTCACTCAGTCACATACCATATCTGTGTGCACTGCTCAGGCTCAGCCCAGTGTGCTGCATCATCTATATATATTATATATCTGTCTGACTGCTCAGCTCACACAGCTTATAATTGTGGGGGAGACTGGGGAGCACTGCAGTGCCAGTTATAGGTTATAGCAGGAGCCAGGAGTACATAATATTATATAGTGAGTGACCACCAGACAGTGCAGTTTATTTAATATATCCGTTCTCTGCCTGAAAAAAGCGATACACACAGTGACTCAGTCACATACCATATCTGTGTGCACTGCTCAGGCTCAGCCCAGTGTGCTGCATCATCTATATATATTATATATCTGTCTGACTGCTCAGCTCACACAGCTTATAATTGTGGGGGAGACTGGGGAGCACTGCAGTGCCAGTTATAGGTTATAGCAGGAGCCAGGAGTACATAATATTATATAGTGAGTGACCACCAGACAGTGCAGTTTATTTAATATATCCGTTCTCTGCCTGAAAAAAGCGATACACACAGTGACTCAGTCACATACCATATCTGTGTGCACTGCTCAGGCTCAGCCCAGTGTGCTGCATCATCTATATATATTATATATCTGTCTGACTGCTCAGCTCACACAGCTTATAATTGTGGGGGAGACTGGGGAGCACTGCAGTGCCAGTTATAGGTTATAGCAGGAGCCAGGAGTACATAATATTATATTAAAATTAAACAGTGCACACTTTTGCTGCAGGAGTGCCACTGCCAGTGTGACTGACCAGTGACCTGACCACACTGACCACCAGTATAGTTAGTAGTATACTTATATTGTGATTGCCTGAAAAAGTTAAACACTCATCGTGTGACTTCACTTGTGTGTTGTTGTTGTTTTTTTTATTCTATAAAAATAAAACTCATTCTGCTGACAGACAGTGTCCAGCAGGTCCGTCATTATATAATATATAATATATACCTGTCCGGCTGCAGTAGTGATATATATATATTTTTTATATCATTTATCATCCAGTCGCAGCAGACACAGTACGGTAGTTCACGGCTGTGGCTACCTCTGTGTCTGCACTCGGCAGGCAGTCCGTCCATAATTGTATACCACCTAACCGTGGTTTTTTTTTCTTCTTTATACATACATACTACTACGACATCTCTTTATCAACCAGTCTATATTAGCAGCAGACACAGTACAGTACGGTAGTTCACGGCTGTGGCTACCTCTGTGTCTGCACTCGGCAGGCAGTCCGTCCATAATTGTATACCACCTAACCGTGGTTTTTTTTTCTTTCTTCTTTATACATACATAGTTACATAGACATCTCTTTATCAACCAGTCTATATTAGCAGCAGACACAGTACAGTACAGTAGTTCACGGCTGTGGCTACCTCTGTGTCTGCACTCGGCAGGCAGTCCGTCCATAATTGTATACCACCTAACCGTGGTTTTTTTTTCTTTCTTCTTTATACATACATAGTTACATAGACATCTCTTTATCAACCAGTCTATATTAGCAGCAGACACAGTACAGTACGGTAGTTCACGGCTGTGGCTACCTCTGTGTCTGCACTCGGCAGGCAGTCCGTCCATAATTGTATACCACCTAACCGTGGTTTTTTTTTCTTTCTTCTTTATACATACATAGTTACTACGACATCTCTTTATCAACCAGTCTATATTAGCAGCAGACACAGTACAGTACGGTAGTTCACGGCTGTGGCTACCTCTGTGTCTGCACTCGGCAGGCAGTCCGTCCATAATTGTATACCACCTAACCGTGTTTTTTTTTTCTTTCTTCTTTATACATACATACTACTACGACATCTCTTTATCAACCAGTCTATATTATTAGCAGCAGACACAGTACAGTACGGTAGTTCACGGCTGTGGCTACCTCTGTGTCTGCACTCGGCAGGCAGTCCGTCCATAATTGTATACCACCTAACCGTGGTTTTTTTTTCTTTCTTCTTTATACATACATAGTTACATAGACATCTCTTTATCAACCAGTCTATATTAGCAGCAGACACAGTACAGTACGGTAGTTCACGGCTGTGGCTACCTCTGTGTCTGCACTCGGCAGGCAGTCCGTCCATAATTGTATACCACCTAACCGTGTTTTTTTTTCTTTCTTCTTTATACATACATAGTTACTACGACATCTCTTTATCAACCAGTCTATATTAGCAGCAGACACAGTACAGTACGGTAGTTCACGGCTGTGGCTACCTCTGTGTCTGCACTCGGCAGGCAGTCCGTCCATAATTGTATACCACCTAACCGTGGTTTTTTTTTCTTTCTTCTTTATACATACATACTACTACGACATCTCTTTATCAACCAGTCTATATTATTAGCAGCAGACACAGTACAGTACGGTAGTTCACGGCTGTGGCTACCTCTGTGTCTGCACTCGGCAGGCAGTCCGTCCATAATTGTATACCACCTAACCGTGGTTTTTTTTTCTTTCTTCTTTATACATACATAGTTACATAGACATCTCTTTATCAACCAGTCTATATTAGCAGCAGACACAGTACAGTACGGTAGTTCACGGCTGTGGCTACCTCTGTGTCTGCACTCGGCAGGCAGTCCATAATTGTATACTAGTATCCATCTCCATTGTTTACCTGAGGTGCCTTTTAGTTGTGCCTATTAAAATATGGAGAACAAAAATGTTGAGGTTCCAAAATTAGGGAAAGATCAAGATCCACTTCCACCTCGTGCTGAAGCTGCTGCCACTAGTCATGGCCGAGACGATGAAATGCCAGCAACGTCGTCTGCCAAGGCTGATGCCCAATGTCATAGTACAGAGCATGTCAAATCCAAAACACCAAATATCAGTAAAAAAAGGACTCCAAAACCTAAAATAAAATTGTCGGAGGAGAAGCGTAAACTTGCCAATATGCCATTTACCACACGGAGTGGCAAGGAACGGCTGAGGCCCTGGCCTATGTTCATGGCTAGTGGTTCAGCTTCACATGAGGATGGAAGCACTCAGCCTCTCGCTAGAAAACTGAAAAGACTCAAGCTGGCAAAAGCACCGCAAAGAACTGTGCGTTCTTCGAAATCCCAAATCCACAAGGAGAGTCCAATTGTGTCGGTTGCGATGCCTGACCTTCCCAACACTGGACGTGAAGAGCATGCACCTTCCACCATTTGCACGCCCCCTGCAAGTGCTGGAAGGAGCACCCGCAGTCCAGTTCCTGATAGTCAGATTGAAGATGAAGATGTTGAAGTACACCAGGATGAGGAGGATATGGGTGTTGCTGGCGCTGGGGAGGAAATTGACCAGGAGGATTCTGATGGTGAGGTGGTTTGTTTAAGTCAGGCACCCGGGGAGACACCTGTTGTCCGTGGGAGGAATATGGCCGTTGACATGCCTGGTGAAAATACCAAAAAAATCAGCTCTTCAGTGTGGAGGTATTTCAACAGAAAAGCGGACAACAGGTGTCAAGCCGTGTGTTGCCTTTGTCAAGCTGTAATAAGTAGGGGTAAGGACGTTAACCACCTCGGAACATCCTCCCTTATACGTCACCTGCAGCGCATTCATAATAAGTCAGTGACAAGTTCAAAAACTTTGGGCGACAGCGGAAGCAGTCCACTGACCAGTAAATCCCTTCCTCTTGTAACCAAGCTCACGCAAACCACCCCACCAACTCCCTCAGTGTCAATTTCCTCCTTCCCCAGGAATGCCAATAGTCCTGCAGGCCATGTCACTGGCAATTCTGACGAGTCCTCTCCTGCCTGGGATTCCTCCAATGCATCCTTGCGTGTAACGCCTACTGCTGCTGGCGCTGCTGTTGTTGCTGCTGGGAGTCGATGGTCATCCCAGAGGGGAAGTCGTAAGCCCACTTGTACTACTTCCAGTAAGCAATTGACTGTCCAACAGTCCTTTGCGAGGAAGATGAAATATCACAGCAGTCATCCTGCTGCAAAGCGGATAACTGAGGCCTTGACAACTATGTTGGTGTTAGACGTGCGTCCGGTATCCGCCGTTAGTTCACAGGGAACTAGACAATTTATTGAGGCAGTGTGCCCCCGTTACCAAATACCATCTAGGTTCCACTTCTGTAGGCAGGCGATACCGAGAATGTACACGGACGTCAGAAAAAGACTCACCAGTGTCCTAAAAAATGCAGTTGTACCCAATGTCCACTTAACCACGGACATGTGGACAAGTGGAGCAGGGCAGGGTCAGGACTATATGACTGTGACAGCCCACTGGGTAGATGTATGGACTCCCGCCGCAAGAACAGCAGCGGCGGCACCAGTAGCAGCATCTCGCAAACGCCAACTCTTTCCTAGGCAGGCTACGCTTTGTATCACCGCTTTCCAGAATACGCACACAGCTGAAAACCTGTTACGGCAACTGAGGAAGATCATCGCGGAATGGCTTACCCCAATTGGACTCTCCTGTGGATTTGTGGCATCGGACAACGCCAGCAATATTGTGTGTGCATTAAATATGGGCAAATTCCAGCACGTCCCATGTTTTGCACATACCTTGAATTTGGTGGTGCAGAATTTTTTAAAAAACGACAGGGGCGTGCAAGAGATGCTGTCGGTGGCCAGAAGAATTGCGGGACACTTTCGGCGTACAGGCACCACGTACAGAAGACTGGAGCACCACCAAAAACTACTGAACCTGCCCTGCCATCATCTGAAGCAAGAAGTGGTAACGAGGTGCAATTCAACCCTCTATATGCTTCAGAGGTTGGAGGAGCAGCAAAAGGCCATTCAAGCCTATACAATTGAGCACGATATAGTAGGTGGAATGCACCTGTCTCAAGCGCAGTGGAGAATGATTTCAACGTTGTGCAAGGTTCTGATGCCCTTTGAACTTGCCACACGTGAAGTCAGTTCAGACACTGCCAGCCTGAGTCAGGTCATTCCCCTCATCAGGCTTTTGCAGAAGAAGCAGGAGACATTGAAGGAGGAGCTAACACGGAGCGATTCCGCTAGGCATGTGGGACTTGTGGATGGAGCCCTTAATTCGCTTAACAAGGATTCACGGGTGGTCAATCTGTTGAAATCAGAGCACTACATTTTGGCCACCGTGCTCGATCCTAGATTTAAAGCCTACCTTGGATCTCTCTTTCCGGCAGACACAAGTCTGCTGGGGTTGAAAGACCTGCTGGTGACAAAATTGTCAAGTCAAGCGGAACGCGACCTGTCAACATCTCCTCCTTCACATTCTCCCGCAACTGGGGGTGCGAGGAAAAGGCTCAGAATTCCGAGCCCACCCGCTGGCGGTGATGCAGGGCAGTCTGGAGCGACTGCTGATGCTGACATCTGGTCCGGACTGAAGGACCTGACAACGATTACGGACATGTCGTCTACTGTCACTGCATATGATTCTCTCAACATTGATAGAATGGTGGAGGATTATATGAGTGACCGCATCCAAGTAGGCACGTCACACAGTCCGTACTTATACTGGCAGGAAAAAGAGGCAATTTGGAGGCCCTTGCACAAACTGGCTTTATTCTACCTAAGTTGCCCTCCCACAAGTGTGTACTCCGAAAGAGTGTTTAGTGCCGCCGCTCACCTTGTCAGCAATCGGCGTACGAGGTTACATCCAGAAAATGTGGAGAAGATGATGTTCATTAAAATGAATTATAATCAATTCCTCCGCGGAGACATTGACCAGCAGCAATTGCCTCCACAAAGTACACAGGGAGCTGAGATGGTGGATTCCAGTGGGGACGAATTGATAATCTGTGAGGAGGGGGATGTTCACGGTGATATATCGGAGGGTGATGATGAGGTGGACATCTTGCCTCTGTAGAGCCAGTTTGTGCAAGGAGAGATTAATTGCTTCTTTTTTGGGGGGGGTCCAAACCAACCCGTCATATCAGTCACAGTCGTGTGGCAGACCCTGTCACTGAAATGATGGGTTGGTTAAAGTGTGCATGTCCTGTTTTGTTTATACAACATAAGGGTGGGTGGGAGGGCCCAAGGACAATTCCATCTTGCACCTCTTTTTTCTTTTCTTTTTCTTTGCATCATGTGCTGATTGGGGAGGGTTTTTTGGAAGGGACATCCTGCGTGACACTGCAGTGCCACTCCTAAATGGGCCCAGTGTTTGTGTCGGCCACTAGGGTCGCTAATCTTACTCACACAGTCAGCTACCTCATTGCGCCTCTTTTTTTCTTTGCGTCATGTGCTGTTTGGGGAGGGTTTTTTGGAAGGGACATCCTGCGTGACACTGCAGTGCCACTCCTAGATGGGCCCGGTGTTTGTGTCGGCCACTAGGGTCGCTAATCTTACTCACACAGCTACCTCATTGCGCCTCTTTTTTTCTTTGCGTCATGTGCTGTTTGGGGAGGGTTTTTTGGAAGGGCCATCCTGCGTGACACTGCAGTGCCACTCCTAGATGGGCCCGGTGTTTGTGTCGGCCACTAGGGTCGCTAATCTTACTCACACAGCTACCTCATTGCGCCTCTTTTTTTCTTTGCGTCATGTGCTGTTTGGGGAGGGTTTTTTGGAAGGGACATCCTGCGTGACACTGCAGTGCCACTCCTAGATGGGCCCGGTGTTTGTGTCGGCCACTAGGGTCGCTTATCTTACTCACACAGCGACCTCGGTGCAAATTTTAGGACTAAAAATAATATTGTGAGGTGTGAGGTATTCAGAATAGACTGAAAATGAGTGGAAATTATGGTTATTGAGGTTAATAATACTATGGGATCAAAATGACCCCCAAATTCTATGATTTAAGCTGTTTTTTAGGGTTTTTTGAAAAAAACACCCGAATCCAAAACACACCCGAATCCGACAAAAAAAATTCGGTGAGGTTTTGCCAAAACGCGTTCGAACCCAAAACACGGCCGCGGAACCGAACCCAAAACCAAAACACAAAACCCGAAAAATTTCAGGCGCTCATCTCTAATATATATATATATATATATATATATATATATATAACCAGAGGGTACAGGCGGCACTCAGAGTCTTTCACAATCAGGTTGAAGTAAGCAAAAGTGCAATTTAATGTCAACGTTTCGGGGGACGGACCCCCTTCCTCAGGACACTGCAAACTATTGACAATATAGAACAAACAAACTTAAATACCTTACCTTCCCTGGTCCCAGCGTCTCCCGACGTGTCCGCGCCGTCCAGTGTACGGAGCCTGCACTTCCGGTCGCGTGTGGCACCAGGCAGCCGGAAGTCGCGTCATCCTGCAGCACGGACCCGCTGATGACGTGGCTGTAAACAGAAGGGAGTGGGTAACCACGGTGACAATACGCAACTACTACTGTGTGTTGCGCACAGTCTCCTGGCACAACAAATATGTACATTATAGCAAAAAACATGAAAAATACTAACAATAAATGTGATATGATGATACAATTAAACATGAGTGATAAGACACACTACCTAGTAGTGTGAAAGTGACATAACTGAAAACCATATGTTGTGTACAAAAAATACTATATACAAAAGACATGCCTAGCAAACATCGGTCATTATTTACCATAACATCAACTCGTTATAAAAAGCCAGTTCTGCATAGCAGAGTTGCATGGACTGGCAAACCTTTACCTAACCAAATGCCTCAAGTAGCAACCGAAAGTTAGTAAAGTTGCTAGTTAGGGTTTAGGCACGCTAATCTGTAGTCCACATATTTAAGATGTGTTAAGGATTCCACAGTTATGGCCAGCTAACTAGCAACTTTACTAACTTTTGGTTGCTACTTGAGGCATTTGGTTAGGTAAAGGTTTGCTAGTCCATGCAACTCTGCTATGCAGAACTGGCTTTTTATAACGAGTTGATGTTATGGTAAATAATGACCGATGTTTGCTAGGCATTTCTTTTGTTTATAGTATTTTTTGTACACAACATATGGTTTTCAGCCATGTCACTTTCACACTACTAGGTAGTGTGTCTTATCACTCATGTTTAATTGTATCATCATATCACATTTATTGTTAGTATTTTTCATGTTTTTTGCTATAATGTACATATTTGTTGTGCCAGGAGAATGTGCGCAAAACACAGTAGTGGTTGCGTATTGTCACCATGGTTACCCACTCCCTTCTGTTTACAGCCACGTCATCAGCGGGTCCGTGCTGCGGGATGACGCGAGTTCCGGGTGCAGCACGCGACCGGAAGTGCGGGTTCCATACACTGCCACCTGTACCCTCTGGTTAGATGTTGGGGCCACCATACCCTTAGGAGGGTACCAGAGCAACACCCCTATGGGGAGAGCGGAGTGCCGGGCTGCTACCATGGACTATATATATATATATATATATATATTTATTAGAGATGTGTGGTGGGCACTTTTCGTGTTTTGGTTCCATCCTCGTGTTTTGGATTTGGATTGGTTTTGCCAAAACCACCCTTTTGTGTTTTGGTTGTGGATCTGAATGATTTTTGAAAAAGAACTTGGGGGAAATTTTGAACCTACGGTATTATTAACCTCAATAACATTAATTTCCACTCATTTCCAGTCTATTCTGAACACCTCACAATATTGTTTTTAGGCCTAAAAGTTGCACTGTGGTAGCTGTATGACTAAGCTAAGCGACGCAAGTGTGCGGCACTAGCACCTGGCACATCTAGGAGTGGCACTGCAGACACAAGTTTGTGGCACAAACACCTGGCCCATCTAGGAGTGGCACTGCAGTAGCAGAGAGGATGGCAAATTTAAAAAATAGGCCCCAAAGAGCACATCATGCAAAGAAGAAAAAGAGGTGCAATGAGGTAGCTGTATGGCTAAGCTAAATGACACAAGTGTGCGGCACAAACACCTGGCCCATCTAGGAGTGGCACCTCAGTGGCAGACAGGATGGCACTTAAAAAAACTAGTCCCCAAACAGCACATCATGCAAAGACGTAAAAGAGGTGCAATGAGGTAACTGTATGACTAAGCTAAGCGACACAAGTGTGTGGCAAAAACTCCTGGCCCATCTAGGAGTGGCACTGCAGTTTAAGACAGGATGGCACTAAAAAAAACATCCCCAAACAGCACTTCATGCAAAGACGTAAAAGAGGTGCAATGAGGTAGCTGTATGACTAAGCAAAGCGACACAAGTGTGCGGCACAAACAACATGGGACTTGCTGGAATTTGCCCAAATGTAATACATGCACAATATTGGTGGCACAGGAGAGCGTGCACCTAAACCACACACACGGCAAATCCTGTAAAATTAATTTAGATAATAATAACCCTTTTATTTGGAGCTATTACAATAATATGCAGCACAGGCGACACAAGTGTGCGGCACTAGCACCTGGCCCATCTAGGAGTGGCACTGCAGACACAAGTGTGTGGCACAAACACCTGGCCCATCTAGGAGTGGCACTGCAGTAGCAGAGAGGATGGCAAATTTAAAAAATAGGCCCCAAAGAGCACAGCATGCAAAGAAGAAAAAGAGGTGCAATGAGGTAGCTGTATGGCTAAGCTAAATGACACAAGTGTGCAGCACAAACACCTGGCCCATCTAGGAGTGGCACCTCAGTGGCAGACAGGATGGCACTTTAAAAAAAAACTAGTCCCCAAACAGCACATCATGCAAAGAAGTAAAAGAGGTGCAATGAGGTAACTGTATGGCTAAGCTAAGCGACACAAGTGTGCGGCAAAAACTCCTGGCCCATCTAGGAGTGGCACTGCAGTTTAAGACAGGATGGCACTAAAAAAAACGTCCCCAAACAGCACTTCATGCAAAGACGTAAAAGAGGTGCAATGAGGTAGCTGTATCACTAAGCAAAGCGACACAAGTGTGCGGCACAAACAACATGGGACTTGCTGGAATTTGCCCAAATGTAATACATGCACAATATTGGTGGCACAGGAGAGCGTGCACCTAAACCACACACACAGCAAATCCTGTAAAATTAATTTAGATAATAATAACCCTTTTATTTGGAGCTATTATAATAATATGCAGCACAGACGACACAAGTGTGCGGCACTAGCACCTGGCCCATCTAGGAGTGGCACTGCAGACACAAGTGTGTGGCACAAACACCTGGCCCATCTAGGAGTGGCACTGCAGTAGCAGAGAGGATGGCAAATTTAAAAAATAGGCCCCAAAGACCACATCATGCAAAGAAGAAAAAGAAGTGCAATGAGGTAGCTGTATGGCTAAGCTAAATGACACAAGTGTGCGGCACAAACACCTGGCCCATCTAGGAGTGGCACCTCAGTGGCAGACAGGATGGCACTTAAAAAAAAAACTAGTCCCCAAACAGCACATCATGCAAAGAAGTAAAAGAGGTGCAATGAGGTAACTGTATGGCTAAGCTAAGCGACACAAGTGTGCGGCAAAAACTCCAGGCCCATCTAGGAGTGGCACTACAGTTTAAGACAGGATGGCACTAAAAAAAACGTCCCCAAACAGCACATCATGCAAAGACGTAAAAGAGGTGCAATGAGGTAGCTGTATGACTAAGCAAAGCAACACAAGTGTGCGGCACAAACAACATGGGACTTGCTGAAATTTGCCCAAATTTAATACATGCACAATATTAGTGGCACAGGAGAGTGTGCACCTAAACCCCACACACAGCAAATCCTGTAAAATTAATTTAGATAATAATAACCCTTTTATTTGGAGCTATTATAATAATATGCAGCACAGGCGAGCGTACCCCTACACCACACAGGGCAAAAGCACTCCAATAGAAAGCCCAAGTTTACACACAAACACCAAATGGGTGAATAATAAAAAGATAATACCGTAATTTGGGTATATCACATATGTTGCCAATTTTTAAAAACATTTAATCAGAATCCAGCGTTGGCTTTTCTGAGATCTATATCAGATTGTATCCGCTTCACATGCATATGAACCTCTAAAGGTGGTACAACCCAGAAAAAAAGTGCAATAGTGCAGTTATCCTTTTTAAAACACTTA
Source organism: Pseudophryne corroboree (assembly GCF_028390025.1). NCBI lineage: Eukaryota > Metazoa > Chordata > Amphibia > Anura > Myobatrachidae > Pseudophryne > Pseudophryne corroboree. Next base: position 281,895,013 of record NC_086451.1, read on the forward strand.
GGTTTATTTTTACATCGCACTTACACCAAACAGACAAATAAATAGCGCATAGACATATCATCATAGGCATATACAGCAACTGGTAGCGAAGTCCTGGAAGCACCCAGATGGACAGCAGTACCCTTGAATAACAGCTCCTGAGACCGGAATCCATCACAGACACTCAGCACCATGTGTAGATGGTAGCCTCAACGGGATGAGAAAATGGGGAGATTTTAAGCTTAACGCATTTCAGGCTTACATAGTTCTTCCTCAGAATCGTCGACCCATATGTTGTAAATGCTGAAAAATTATATCAGAATAATAATAAATAAATATTACTGCAAACAGTAAGAATAACATACAGTACTATAGCCTTAATTCAACCTTCCTGGACAATCTTTATTTAAAGTAAGCACATATAGGGAAGAGTGGGGTAAGATAAGCAGGTGGATAAATTCACCCGTTCCTGTATCTAGGCAACTGTGCACTTTTGTTCTCATGTGACCATACATTCAGCAAGCACTCCTCATTTCAGGCTGTGATGGAGAGAAGCACATGTTAAAGTGGTAAAGTAGTTATTTGTCAATGTATAAAACCATGTGAATCATTTAGCTGAAGCTCATCACTGCGTGTAATTATTGATATGCTTGACTCATGCATATACCTTCCAAAACTGTAAACAGTGTTTTTGCAAGGTACAGTGTAAAGGCCACAACCCCGTCAATAGTTGTAGTGCCGACATCTCCTGTGTCCTTAGCCCTAGCCGCCACCCCAGGCGGGTTAGGGTAGAGGGCAGGGGATGGATAAATTAATTAATTAATTACCCCGTCCCATTCTCGGCATTCTAAAAGTCAGGATGCCGTTGTCCATCATATGACCGCTGACATCCCGACCATCAGTAAAACATATAACACCCATCAATTTAGCCATTGACTCAGTTAAATTTACACCTTACTGTATTTGGGGCAAGTTGAGCCACAAGACTACTTTTTTTTTTTTTTTTAGAACTCATATTGCCACAGCCTTTTGTCATAGATTCATTCTTATTATTTTGATTCACATGTATACATCCTGAAATAAATTTGAATATGTAAACACAGCCACATGAAGATACAATCTCATAATAATACATTTTAAGCATAATCAAAAATCCATTCATTAACATAAAACAGGTAATAGTGTTAAATAGTGAAAATATAGCAGTTCAATACATGGATATAGAAAAAGCAAGGAGGAAATAATGTCCCTTTGTTGGCGCACAAAAGGATAATTTATTAAAATATAACTTTTATTGTATACATAAAACACATCTAAACATGAAATAAGGACAATACATGTATTACAAAAAAGTTAAAAATATATTCAAAAATAGTGATGTTAAAATCAAGGCATGCTACCCATCTATTATATCTTAATTGACACCGTGACTGAGGCTGAAGTACCACGCTATTCTATTAAAGTACTTATTTGAATAAGTATTGAAGATATAATCTCTATTGGAAAAATCAATGCGGGTAAGTATTGAAGGTATAGTGTCTATTAAAAAAGATCAATGTCAGGTAGGTATGAAAAGTAATGAAGTATGCATGTGAGACCCTATATGTATATAAATTCATTTGTTACAACCAACCAATTGTAAATGTTGATTTACTTACAGGACTAAAAGCAACACTTTAAAAAGACATTCAATACACTTTAAATGGAGCCGCTGCGGCCGCTGTAATCAATCCTTAGCTTACGTACTTTTTACCCAGTTTGCGTACAATGCCCCGTACCGTGTACGCACTTTGCGTACAAATGCCACGATGGTCGTACAAAGTATACGCGGTGCGTACACACACAAAGACACGCCGTGAGCACTTTGCAGCTACACGTGTGACTAGATTACACTTATATAACACTAGCAGGGAAAGAGAGACACAACACCAATTTGTATTTCAAAGACTATGTTGGGATCTGACCCACCAATGGTTCTTTACTAGCAGGGGGTTACAATAACAACAATACAAAACAATAAGAAAATGGCTACAGTCAATGGTACATACGTTTTGGTTTCGCCTGCGCTTCCTGGTCCGATCCTCAATCATCAAGGTTGATGATCTTCAGAGATTGAGAGAGTGACCTGGCCTGCAGCTGGAAATTTATACATTTGTCCAAAACCTAACACAATGGGAACTGTAATCTCTTTATTCATTGGACACAGGGATGGCCATTTACAGTACAGGAGAGGTCATATGTCAGTTTGAATAGGTGGGCGATGTCTGTTCCAGGTGCACTTGCAGATGGTCTCCTCTGGGTTCCCGCCGCATATCAAGTGTACAGTAAATACAGTTAATATTTATATTCTGCTCCTGCGCATAACTATTCACAGGAGCATGCGATCTTCTGCAAACTAACACCGGAATATTGCTCTTAAAATACCCTACAGCTGGAGACCAAACACCTCCTTATAACCAAGTTCTGTCCCCTCCTGTCCTGTAAATGTGAATCCCTCTGTTCTTATACCATTTAAACATTTGTAACTCACTGGTGTGGTGCAGGGAGACTATGTGGTCATTGTGCACTATTTGGATTAAATATGTAATGTGTTTTTATGGCTTTTCCATGCGATTACAAACACTACCGTAATTACTCATACCATGCGCTAATAAGCAGGACCGCGGGAGCGACCATACACAAATTGTGAATCTGCACACGCACGGCAGAAAAAGCACGCGCACGGAGGCCATCTGTGTGTAGTGTGTATAGCAATATTTTTCGACTTCGACACAATTAATCTGGATTATCTCCAAATAACAGGTAAGTAGTAGTAGAGTCTATAGCTAGGGCTGCCAGTATATACCGACCTCCAATACACACCATTAACCTATATTGAAAAACACGACGTGTCAGCTAAAATTCTTGTAGCAAGTATTAATTAAATATCCACATGTATCTTTGCAATAATAGATATAAATATAACTGCAAAAATAGTTTATCCACTGTACAAAGGTAGGTATTTCTCTACAGAGGTAGGTATTTATTGTGGATAAATGCTCGCAGTTAGTTTACCACTATGTATAGTCATAACCAGTAGCGGCTCTTGCCACAGGCAAGCAGGCTTTTTGCCCGGTGCGCCGCTACCCTGAGGGCGCCGCCGCCGCCGTGGCAAGAGCCGCTACTAATCTACCCTCCCTCCCTGCTCCCCGGCTGCAGCGAGCGCCGTGTGCGCCTGCTGCAGCCGGCATCGCTGACAGACACTAGAGGTCATAATTGATCCCTAGTGTCAGTGCGGCGCTGCTATGGGAGAGATGTCAGGACGTCTCTCCCATAGAGAGGAGCCGACGCCGGGAGACAGCAGCAGCGGCAGCAGCAGTCCGGAAACAGGAGCGAGGCTGGTAAGTATTGTGATTTTTATTTATTTAAGGTTTCAAAGTGGCGCTACTAAAGGGGGCACTACTAATGGGTCCACTACTACAGGGGGCACATACTGGTGGCACTACAAATGGGGGCACTATTACAGGGGGCACATACTGGTGGCACTACAAGTGGGGGCACTACTACAGGGGGCACATACTGGTGGCACTACAAATGGGGGCACTACTATAGGGGGTACATACTGGGGGACTACAAATGGGGGCACTGCTACAGGGGGAACATACTGGGGGCACTACAAATGGGGGCACATCTACAAGGAGCACAGCTACTGGGGGCAGATCTACAGGGGGCACAACTACAGGGGGCACATACTGGGGGCAATGCTACAGGGGGAATAGCTACTGGGGGCACTACAAATGGGGGCACAGTAAAGGGGCACAGCTACTGGGGGCAGATCTACAGGGGGCACATACTGGGGGCAATGCTACAGGGGGAATAGCAACTGGGGCACAGCTACTGGGGCACTGCTACAAGGGGCACTGCTACAAGGGGCACAGCTACAGGGAGAACAAATACAGGGGGCACTGCTACAGGGGGAACAGCTACTGGGGGCAAATTAACTAGGGGCACAACTACTGGGCACAGCTACTGGGGGCAAATCTACAGGGGACACAAGTACTGGGGGCACAGCTACTGAGGGCAAATCTGCAGGGGGGCACAACTACTGGGAGCAAATCTACAGGGGGCACAACTACTGGGGACACAACTACAGGGGGCACATACTGGGTGTACTGCTACAGAGTGCAAATCAACTGAGGGCACAGCTACAAGGGGCACTACTATAAGGGGCACTGGTACTGGGGGCACAACTACAGGGGGCACTACCAAAGGGGGCACTGCTACAGGGGGAACAGCCACTGTGGGGAAATTAACTAGGGGCTCAGCTGCTGGGGGCACAAGTACCGGGGGCACAAGTACAGGGGGATATCTGTGGGCACGCTCCTTCCCTATGAAGGAGCCATGCCCCTGTTTTGAGGCGTGCACCAACTGTATTTTACCTGGAAGGGGGGGCGCCACAGGAAACTTTCGCCCTGGGCGCCACAAGGTCTAGAACCGGCCCTGGTCATAACTGAGCATATATCTGAGAATTCCAATTTGTGTGTCGTTAAAATATGTCCCACCTGATGTGATGGTATTTAATTCACACAAAACACTGCTATACGTCTATATGGTATTAATTAGAATAAAGAGTGTGACAAACCATGTCTACTTAATAGCTTATAGTGAGTGTTGGTTAAATAACGACATGCTCTTTGCCATAATAAATATAAGCATAAGTGCAGGAATAGGTAGTTTATCCATTATACAGCAGTGGGTATTTATTGCAATGAGATACTTTCAATTAATTTACCACCGTGTGCAACCATAGGTAAAAATGCATAAGTTTATTTCCTTAAATTAGTTATGTTTTAAATCTGCACTTCATCTACAAACCTGCATGAGTCTGTTTGTTGCTTACTGTGTGTTTACGATTGCCTCAGAGCTGGACGCTAGCATAAATTGATACAAATGTATCAGTATGTTGGCAATTATTGCCTTCAGTGTAGAATGAGACCGGTAAGCTGCATTTTAATACAATGTATCATTCCTGCTTCAGTAACAATTATTACACACAGACCACTGCTCTATGCCTATACAGTGATAATCAGTGTGTGTGTATGGGACAATAAACGTATATGCCAAATAATGTTTAATAGTATGTATATAATTTTGCATATAGGATTGTTATCCTTTGTATTATATTATGTCAATTAAACTTTATTTTGAATAATGCACTTCTGTTGTTGCTGTGGTTTTATTTACACATGCATGGTTAATTCAGATGCCAGGACTGTAGTTTGATCTAATGTATCCTTATATCATTACATCCGTGCATCACAAGCTAGTATTAATGCAGACACTATTACCAAATTTACCAAATATTGCCTCTTATAGCACTTAATTCAAATACTAGTAGCTCTTTTAAGAGTCCCTAATAGCTGTCACTTTGCGATCCTGTATTGTTGTACATTCAATTATACTAACACAGTGGTCTTGAGCTGCCTCAGTAGCACAATTATACATAGTTCAATAGAGGGTAATGGCCATAACGCTAAACACGTGTTTCACAAGCTAACCCGATTGCAGATTGCTGACAGGAATAAATTGACATCAGGCATCCAACCAGGTTAAGATCCCAGCGTCATGTGATATCATTCTCCAATCATACGTCTCTCATATTATGAATGGGAGACGTGTGTAGCGATTCTAAATCCAAGCCCCTCTGTGATCACGTGAGCCTGCCTACTTACTGAACATGATCACATGATTCATGTAGCCTATCACGCTGCTCTCATGTAAAATAGATAGATGAGAGTTTAATGGGTAATGGGGGTAATTCCAAGTTGATCGCAGCAGGAATTTTTTTAGCAGTTGGGCAAAACCATGTGCACTGCAGGAGAGGCAGATTTAACATGTGCAGAGAGAGTTAGATTTGGGTGTGGTGTGTTCAATCTGCAATCTAATTTGCAGTGTAAAACTAAAGCAGCCAGTATTTACCCTGCACAGAAACAAAATAACCCAACCAAATCTAACTCTCTCTGCACATGTTTTATCTGCCCCCCCTGCAGTGCACATGGATTTGCCCAATTGCTAAAAAAAATTCCTGCTGCGATCAACTTGGAATTACCCCCATTGTACGCTGTCCAGTGTTCTGCTGTTACAACTACAAATTACCTGAGCCACACATTGTATAATAACAGCAGGGGATATATAAGAACATGATTCCATACCCTCCAACATTTGACACATAATTGGTACAAATTATGAAAGGGGGCGTGGTCACGGGCAAAGGGGCGTGGTCAAACACCTTTTCCTATGGTAGATGCTAGATTCAAGTGGCCTAAAAGACCATTTACATTAGGGGGAGGAGCCACAACACAAGGGGGAGGAGCTAGGCCAGCGGGGTAGTTCCTCTACTATCCACGCCACCAGCTATTACCTTTAGTAACCCGGTGGCGAGCGTACATTTCGGGTACCCTGTTCGGCCGTAGCCGAGCCTGGTGATGTGGCTCCGCCCCCTGGTGATGTCAGAAGTCCCTTACCCCACTCCGATTTAGAACCTACCCTTTTCCTATACTTTCAATGGAAGTTTGGAGAGTCAAAAATTGGTACAGACCATAAAAAAAGTTACTGTACCTGCTAAGAAGGTACAAGTGGAGGGTATGTGATTCCTGATTGTGGATCATTTTAACATCTAACATTTATTTGGTTATAATGAGCCAGTTTGGAATATGTAAATAATAAATATGATATCATTGATCTAATATAATGGTAAATCATAATTTGTGTGAGTTATACAGCAGCATCTCTCTATATTATAAGTAAAACACTGATATGTATTATAATGCATGTAACTTAATAATGAGTCATATATTATACTGTACTTACAATGCAGACCCTCCAACTGTACCTTTTTGGCAGGTACAGTACCTTTTTTTTATGGTCTGTACGATTTTTGGCTTTCCAGACTTCCATTGAAAGTATAGGAAAGGGGGCGTGGCTACACCCATTTACCCGTGACCAAGCCCCCTTTTTGAATTTGGCCCAATTTTTATGTGTAAAATGTTGGAGGGTATGACAATGTATATTTATATGGTTTGCTAAGTGTAAACGTCTAATTATATTAATAATCATATACTACAATAAAAGTGAATGAATTCATTTTGTGTTAAAAATATATATAGATGGAATAATTGCTGTGATATAAGTGTAGTGCATACATAGATAATAACATACCTCCCAACATTACCCTCTCCAGGAGGGACAAAATGCTCTGCTTCCGGACTTTTCTCTTAATTTATAATTGCCAACACCTGTTTTGAACAGGTTAATGGATAAGAAAGGTGTTTCACCACAAGTGATGGCAATCTTAAATTAAGAGGGAAGTCCAGGAGCAGATCATTCTGTCCCTCCTGGAGAGGGTCATGTTGGGAGGTATGTAATAAGTCCTATAACCTATTTATGAATAGTGACTCAAATAAATTTGTGTGAAATGTAAATGACAGAAGATCACATGGTGAGTGTGAAATGTGAGTATATTAATACACAATAGACTGTAAAAAATATATAATAATTATTAGTGAAAGTGCTGGTGTGAGTGTATAAGTGAGGTGCAAAATAAATAAAACTAACAACTTGATAAAATACAAAACGTGAGAAAATGTGTGTAAATAATCACTAGCTGCTAATATGATACAATGTGAAAAATGAGTCAGTGATAGTAAAAATGCAAATATTGTATCATATATTATACTGTAGTAATGAGCTATAAGGTTTAAATTTTCTAGCATTACTGTATGTTTCTTTATAGAACTAACTTAGTGAATTGTGTAACTTTTGAGTAGATTGTTCCCATATATACCAGGGAACTTGGGCTATATAATTAAATGGTATTATAAATATGTTACATATTTCCATTGTGATACAGTATTTGCAATTTTACTATCACTCTGACTCATTTTTCACATTGTATCATATTAGCAGCTAGTGATTATTTATTCACATTTTCTCACGTTTTGTATTTTATAATGTTGTTAGTTTTATTTATTTTGCACCTCACTTAAACACTCACACCAGCACTTTCACTAATAATTATTATATTTTTTTTTACAGTTTATTGTGTATTAATATACTCACATTTCACACTCACCATGTGATCTTCTGTCATTTACATTTCACACATATTTATTTGAGTCACTATTCATAAATAGGTTATAGGATTTATTATCTATGTATGCACTATAATTATATCACAGCAAATATTCCATCTATATATATTTTTAACATAAAGTGAATTCTTTTACTTTTATTGTAGTATATGATTATTAATATAATTATACATTTACACTTAGCAAACCATATAAATATTGATTGTAAGTACAGTATAATACACAGGTTCTCAAACTCGGTCCACAGGACCCTACACGGTCCATGTTTTGCAGGTAACCCAGCAGGTGCGCAGGTGTATTAATTACTCACTGACACATTGTAAAAGGTCCACAGGTGGAGCTAATTATTTCACTTGCGATTCTGTGAGGAGAGCTGAAAAACATGCGCTGTGTGGGGTCCTGAGGACCGAGTTTGAGAACCTATGGTATGATATATGACTCATTATTAAGTTACATGCATTATAATACATATCAGTGTTATAATATAGAGAGATGCTGCCGTATAACTCACACAAATCATAATTTACCATTATATTAGATCAATGTTATCATATTTATTAATTACTTATTACAAACGGGCTCATTATAACCAAATAAATGTTAGATGTTAAAATGATCCACAATCAGGAATCATGATCTTATTTGTCCCCTGCCGTTATTATACAGTGTGTGGCTCAGGTAACTTGTAGTGGTAACAGGACAGCGTACAATAACCATTAAACTCTCATCTATATATTTTACATAAGAGCAGCGTGATAGGCTACATGAATCATGTGATCATGTTGAGTAAGTAAGCAGGCTCACGTGATCATAGAGGGGTTCGGATCTACGATCACTACACAAGTTTCCCATTTATAATATGGGAGACATAGGATTGGAGAATTATATCACATGACGCTGGGCTCTTAACCTGATTGGATGCCTGATATCAATGTATCCCCTGCCAGTGCCTACAATCGGGTTAGCTTGTGGAAAAGTCTAGCCATGAAACACGTGTCACGGCGTTGTGGCCGTTATCCTCTATTGAATTATGTATATTATAATTGTGCCACTGAGGCAGCTCCAGACCAATGTGTTAGTATAATTGAATGTACAACAATACAGGATCGCTCAGTGACAGCTATTAGGGACTCTTAAAAGAGCTACTAGTATTTGAATTAAGTGCTATAAGAGGCAATATTTGGTAAATTTGGTAATCGTGTCTGCATTTATACTAGCTTGTGATGCACGGATGTAATGATATAAGGACACATTAGATCCAACTACAGTCCTGGCATCTGAATTAACCATGCATGAGTAAATAAAACCACAGCAACAACAGAAGTGCATTATTCAAACTAAAGTTTAATTTACATAATATATTACAGAGGATAACACTCCTATATGTAAAATTATATACTTACTATTAAACATTATTTGGCATATACATTTATTGTCCCATACACACACACTGATAAGGAGGGAGAGGGCGACATGCCGGCACCTCTCTTTGGTCAACCAATAACTGAGACAAGACAACTTTGTGTCTTGGGCAAATCAAAAGGTCACAGCTTTATTGATTAAAATAAGAATTTACTTACCGATAATTCTATTTCTCATAGTCCGTAGTGGATGCTGGGGACTCCGTAAGGACCATGGGGAATAGCGGCTCCGCAGGAGACTGGGCACATCTAAAGAAAGCTTTAGGACTATCTGGTGTGCACTGGCTCCTCCCCCTATGACCCTCCTCCAAGCCTCAGTTAGGATACTGTGCCCGGACGAGCGTACACAATAAGGAAGGATTTTGAATCCCGGGTAAGACTCATACCAGCCACACCAATCACACCGTATAACCTGTGATCTGAACCCAGTTAACAGCATGATAACAGAGGAGCCTCTGAAAGATGGCTCACAACAATAATAACCCGATTTTTGTAACAATAACTATGTACAAGTATTGCAGACAATCCGCACTTGGGATGGGCGCCCAGCATCCACTACGGACTATGAGAAATAGAATTATCGGTAAGTAAATTCTTATTTTCTCTAACGTCCTAAGTGGATGCTGGGGACTCCATAAGGACCATGGGGATTATACCAAAGCTCCCAAACGGGCGGGAGAGTGCGGATGACTCTGCAGCACCAAATGAGAGAACTCCAGGTCCTCCTCAGCCAGGATATCAATTTTGTAGAATTTTACAAACGTATTTGCTCCTGACCAAGTAGCTGCTCGGCAAAGTTGTAAAGCCGAGATCCCTCGGGCAGCCGCCCAAGATGAGCCCACCTTCCTTGTGGAGTGGGCATTTACAGATTTTTGGCTGTGGCAGGCCTGCCACAGAATGTGCAAGCTGAATTGTACTACAAATCCAACGAGCAATAGTCTGCTTAGAAGCGGGAGCACCCAGCTTGTTGGGTGCATACAGGATAAACAGCGAGTCAGATTTCCTGACTCCTGCCGTCCTGGAAACATATATTTTCAGGGCACTGACAACGTCTAGCAACTTGGAGGCCTCCAAGTCCCTAGTAGCCGCAGGCACCACAAATAGGTTGGTTCAGGTGAAACGCTGAAACCACCTTGGGGAGAAACAGAGGACGAGTCCTCAATTCCGCCCTGTCCGAATGGAAAATCAGATAAGGGCTTTTTCAGGATAAAGCCGCCAATTCTGACACGCGCCTGGCCCAGGCCAGGGCCAACAGCATGACCACTTTTCATGTGAGATATTTTAACTCCACAGATTTAAGTGGTTCAAACCAATGTGACTTTTGGAACCCAAAACTACATTGAGATCCCAAAGTGCCACTGGAGGCACAAAAGGAGGCTGTATATGCAGTACCCCTTTTACAAACGTCTGAACTTCAGGGACTGAAGCTAGTTCTTTTTGGAAGAAAATTGACAGGGCCGAAATTTGAACCTTAATGGACCCCAATTTCAGGCCCATAGACACTCCTGTTTGCAGGAAATGTAGGAATCGACCCAGTTGAATTTCCTCCGTCGGGCCTTACTGGCCTCGCACCACGCAACATATTTTCGCCAATTGCGGTGATAATGTTTTTGCGGTTACATCCTTCCTGGCTTTGATCAGGATAGGGATGACTTCATCCGGAATGCCTTTTTTCCTCCAGGATCCGGCGTTCAACCGCCATGCCGTCAAACGCAGCCGCGGTAAGTCTTGGAACAGACAGGGTCCTTGCTGGAGCAGGTCCCTTCTTAGAGGTAGAGGCCACGGATCCTCCGTGAGCATCTCTTGAAGTTCCGGTTACCAAGTCCTTCTTGGCCAATCCGGAACCACGAAATAGTGCTTACTCCTCTCCATCTTATCAATCTCAGTACCTTGGGTATGAGAGGCAGAGGAGGGAACACATACCCTGACTGGTACACCCACGGTGTTACCAGAGCGTCTACAGCTTATTGCCTGAGGGTCCCTGGACCTGGCGCAATACCTGTCGAGTTTTTAATCATGTGGAAGACTTCTGGGTGAAGTCCCCACTCTCCCGGGTGGAGGTCGTGCTGAGGAAGTCTGCTTCCCAGTTGTCCACTCCCGGAATAAATACTGCTGACAGTGCCATCACATGATTTTCCGCCCAGCGAAGAATCCTTGCAGCTTCTGCCATTGCCCTCCTGCTTCTTGTGCCACCCTGTCTGTTTACGTGGGTGACTGCCGTGATGTTGTCCGACTGGATCAACACCGGCTGACCTTGAAGCAGAGGTCTTGCTAAGATTAGAGCATTGTAAATGTCCCTTAGCTTCAGGATATTTATGTGAAGTGATGTCTCCAGGCTTGACCATAAGCCCTGGATATTCCTTCCCTGTGTGACTGCTCCCCAGCCTCGCAGGCTGGCATCCGTGGTCACCAGGACCCAGTCCAGAATGCCTAATCTGCGACCCTCTAGAAGATGAGCACTCTGCAACCACCACAGGAGGGACACCCTTGTCCTTGGTGACAGGGTTATCCGCTGATGCATCTGAAGATGCGACCCGGACCATTTGTCCAGCAGGTCCCACTGGAAAGTTCTTGCGTGGAATCTGCCGAATGGGATTGCTTCGTAGGAAGCCACCATTTTACCCAGAACCCTTGTGCATTGATGCACTGAGACTTGGCTCGGTTTTAGGAGGTTCCTGACTAGCTCGGATAACTCCCTGGCTTTCTCCTCCGGGAGAAACACCTTTTTCTGGACTGTGTCCAGGATCATCCCTAGGAACAGAAGACACGTCGTCGGAACCTTTTTTAGGTGCGATTTTGGAATATTGAGAATCCAATCGTGCTGCCGCAACACTTCCTGAGATAGTGCTACACCGACCTCCAACTGTTCCCTGGATCTTACCCTTATCAGGGAATTGTCTAAGTAAGGGATAACTAAAATTCACTTCCTTCGAAGGAATATCATCATTTCGGCCATTACCTTGGTAAAGACCCGGGGTGCCGTGGACCATCCATACGGCAGCGTCTGAACTGATAGTGACAGTTCTGTACCATAAACCTGAGGTACCCTTGGTGAGAAGGGTAAATTTTGACATGAAGGTAAGCATCCTTGATGTCCCGAGACATCATGTAGTCCCCTTCTTCCAGGTTCGCAATCACTGCTCTGAGTGACTCAATCTTGAATTTGAACCTCTGTATGTAAGTGTTCAAAGATTTTAGATTTAGAATCGGTCTCACCGAGCCGTCCGGCTTCGGTACCACAACAGTGTGGAATAATACCCCGTTCCCTGTTGCAGGAGGGGTATCTTGATTATCACCTGCTGGGAATACAGCTTGTGAATGGCTTCCAAAACTGTCTCCCTGTCAGAAGGAGACATCGGTAAAGCCGAATTTAGGAAACGGCGAGGGGGAGACGTCTCGAATTCTAATTTGTACCCCTGAGATATCACCTGAAGGATCCAGGGGTCTACTTGCGAGTGAGCCCACTGCGCGCTGAAATTCATTGAGACGGGCCCCCCACCGTGCCTGATTCTGCTTGTAAAGCCCCAGCGTATACTGAGGGCTTGGCAGAGGCGGGAGAGGGTTTCTGTTCCTGGGAACTGGCTGATTTCTGCAGCCTTTTTCCTCTCCCTCTGTCACGGGGCAGAAATGAGGAACCTTTTGCCCGCTTGTCCACGAAAAGACTGCGCCTGATAATACGGCGTCTTCTCATGTTGAGAGGCGACCTGGGGTACAAACGTGGAATTCCCAGCTGTTGCCGTGGCCACCAGGTCTGAAAGACCGACCCCAAATAACTCCTCCCCTTAATAAAGCAATACTTCCAAATGCCGTTTGAAATACGCATCACCTGACCATTGTCGTGTCCATAACCCTCTACTGGTAGAAATGGACAACGCACTTAGACTTGAAGCCAGTCGGCAAATATTCCGCTGTGCATCACGCATATATAAAAATGCATCTTTTAAATGCTCTATAGGCAAAATATACTGTCCCTATCTAGGGTATCAATATTTTCAGTCAGGGAATCCGACCACGCAGGCTGGCATCCGTGGTCACCAGGACCCAGTCCTGAATGCCTAATCTGCGACCCTCTAGAAGATGAGCACTCTGCAACCACCACAGGAGGGACACCCTTGTCCTTGGTGACAGGGTTATCCGCTGATGCATCTGAAGATGCGACCCGGACCATTTGTCCAGCAGGTCCCACTGGAAAGTTCTTGCGTGGAATCTGCCGAATGGGATTGCTTCGTAGGAAGCCACCATTTTACCCAGAACCCTTGTGCATTGATGCACTGAGACTTGGCTCGGTTTTAGGAGGTTCCTGACTAGCTCGGATAACTCCCTGGCTTTCTCCTCCGGGAGAAACACTTTTTTCTGGACTGTGTCCAGGATCATCCCTAGGAACAGAAGACACGTCGTCGGAACCTTTTTTAGGTGCGATTTTGGAATATTGAGAATCCAATCGTGCTGCCGCAACACTACCTGAGATAGTGCTACACCGACCTCCAACTGTTCCCTGGATCTTACCCTTATCAGGGAATTGTCTAAGTAAGGGATAACTAAAATTCACTTCCTTCGAAGGAATATCATCATTTCGGCCATTACCTTGGTAAAGACCCGGGGTGCCGTGGACCATCCATACGGCAGCGTCTGAACTGATAGTGACAGTTCTGTACCATAAACCTGAGGTACCCTTGGTGAGAAGGGTAAATTTTGACATGAAGGTAAGCATCCTTGATGTCCCGAGACATCATGTAGTCCCCTTCTTCCAGGTTCGCAATCACTGCTCTGAGTGACTCAATCTTGAATTTGAACCTCTGTATGTAAGTGTTCAAAGATTTTAGATTTAGAATCGGTCTCACCGAGCCGTCCGGCTTCGGTACCACAACAGTGTGGAATAATACCCCGTTCCCTGTTGCAGGAGGGGTATCTTGATTATCACCTGCTGGGAATACAGCTTGTGAATGGCTTCCAAAACTGTCTCCCTGTCAGAAGGAGACATCGGTAAAGCCGACTTTAGGAAACGGCGAGAGGAAGACGTCTCGAATTCTAATTTGTACCCCTGAGATATCACCTGAAGGATCCAGGGGTCTACTTGCGAGTGAGCCCACTGCGCGCTGAAATTCATTGAGACGGGCCCCCCACCGTGCCTGATTCTGCTTGTAAAGCCCCAGCGTATACTGAGGGCTTGGCAGAGGCGGGAGAGGGTTTCTGTTCCTGGGAACTGGCTGATTTCTGCAGCCTTTTTCCTCTCCCTCTGTCACGGGGCAGAAATGAGGAACCTTTTGCCCGCTTGTCCACGAAAAGACTGCGCCTGATAATACGGCGTCTTCTCATGTTGAGAGGCGACCTGGGGTACAAACGTGGAATTCCCAGCTGTTGCCGTGGCCACCAGGTCTGAAAGACCGACCCCAAATAACTCCTCCCCTTAATAAAGCAATACTTCCAAATGCCGTTTGAAATACGCATCACCTGACCACTGTCGTGTCCATAACCCTCTACTGGTAGAAATGGACAACGCACTTAGACTTGATGCCAGTCGGCAAATATTCCGCTGTGCATCACGCATATATAAAAATGCATCTTTTAAATGCTCTATAGGCAAAATATACTGTCCCTATCTAGGGTATCAATATTTTCAGTCAGGGAATCCGACCACGCCAACCCAGCACTGCACATCCAGGCTGAGGCGATTGCTGGTCGCAATATAACACCAGTATGTGTGTAAATACCTTTTAGGATACCCTCCTGCTTTCTATCAGCAGGATCCTTAAGGGCGGCCATCTCAGGCGAAGGTAGACCCCTTACTAGCGTGTGAGCGCTTTATCCACCCTAGGGGGTGTTTCCCAACGCACCCTAACCTCTGGCGGGAAAGGATATAATGCCAATAACATTTTAGAAATAATCAGTTGTTATCGGGGGAAACCCACGCATCATCACACACCTCATTTAATTTCTCAGATTCAGGAAAACTACAGGTAGTTTTTCCTCACCGAACATAATACCCCTTTTTTGGTGGTACTCGTATTATCAGAAATGTGTAAAACATTTTTCATTGCCTCAATCATGTAACGTGTGGCCCTACTGGAAGTCACATTCGTCTCTTCACCGTCGACACTGGAGTCAGTATCCGTGTCGGCGTCTATATCTGCCATCTGAGGTAACGGGCGCTTTAGAGCCCCTGACGGCCTATGAGACGTCTGGACAGGCACAAGCTGAGTAGCCGGCTGTCTCATGTCAACCACTGTCTTTTATACAGAGCTGACACTGTCACGTAATTCCTTCCAACAGTTCATCCACACAGGTGTCGACCCCCTAGGGGGTGACATCACTATTACAGGCAATCTGCTCCGTCTCCACATCATTTTTCTCCTCATACATGTCGACACAAAAGTACCGACATACAGCACACACACAGGGAATGCTCTGATAGAGGACAGGACCCCACTAGCCCTTTGGGGAGACAGAGGGAGAGTTTGCCAGCACACACCAGAGCGCTATATATATATACAGGGATAACCTTATATAAGTGTTTTTCCCCTTATAGCTGCTGTATAGTTAATACTGCGCCTAATTAGTGCCCCCCTCTCTTTTTTAACCCTTTCTGTAGTGTAGTGACTGCAGGGGAGAGCCAGGGAGCTTCCCTCCAACGGAGCTGTGAGGGAAAATGGTGCTTGTGTGCTGAGGAGATAGGCTCCGCCCCCTTATCGGCGGCCTTATCTCCCGTTTTTCTATGTATTCTGGCAGGGGTTAAATGCATCCATATAGCCCAGGAGCTATATGTGATGCATTTTTTGCCATCCAAGCTGTTTTTATTGCGTCTCAGGGCGCCCCCCCCCAGCGCCCTGCACCCTCAGTGACCGAAGTGTGAAGTGTGCTGAGAGCAATGGCGCACAGCTGCAGTGCTGTGCGCTACCTTGTTGAAGACAGGACGTCTTCTGCCGCCGATTTTCCGGACCTCTTCTGCCTTCTGGCTCTGTAAGGGGGCCGGCGGCGCGGCTCTGGGACCCATCCAAGCTGGGCCTGTGATCGTCCCTCTGGAGCTAATGTCCAGTAGCCTAAGAAGCCCAATCCACTCTGCACGCAGGTGAGTTCGCTTCTTCTCCCCTTAGTCCCTCGATGCAGTGAGCCTGTTGCCAGCAGGTCTCACTGAAAATAAAAAACCTAAACTAAAACTTTCACTAAGAAGCTCAGGAGAGCCCCTAGTGTGCACCCTTCTCGTTCGGGCACAGAGATCTAACTGGGGCTTGGAGGAGGGTCATAGGGGGAGGAGCCAGTGCACACCAGATAGTCCTAAAGCTTTCTTTAGATGTGCCCAGTCTCCTGCGGAGCCGCTATTCCCCATGGTCCTTACGGAGTCCCCAGCATCCACTTAGGACGTTAGAGAAATACATAATCACAACCAAAACAAACTGCAGGGCACGAAAAAACAAGGGGAGCGGTGCGCCATGCTCACGCAACATTGTACCACCTGAAGCGTGGCCGCCCCGCCTTCGTGGGTATGCGGCCCCGCCTCCTACAATTTGGTACTACCCGGGGCGTGCCCGACCCCACCATGTGGTTATGTGACCACGCCCCCTACCATTTTGGGACCAGCTACCATCCGCACCGCACCATACCTTGGCGCGCAACCCGTATGGCCCCTGCCGTATTAATGCTGGAGCCAGGCGTGCGGCCACCTTTGGTGAATATACAAGGCATTCTGTAAATCCCCTACTTTCATGCCTTGTGCACCGCTCCCTCCCCGCCGACCAACTGTGACAATAACATCCTTCTCAACAACCTATACAGCAATGTAAGAACATGAACTTGAAAAATCACAAATGTTTCTTTTTTTTTTTTTTAGTTATAATTATATATAAAACAATGACATGCAATATCCAACATCGTTACATAATTCTTCACACCTCCTGGCTGCCGCCTATGACCGCTTAGACACCTCTACCTTTTTAACTCACCGGGATGGGTGGGCCGGTGTCTTGTCCTTGCTGGGGGGTGAATGCACCCAGCCCCCCCGGCTCCCAGCATATAAACCTCCTGCTGCCCACTCCCCTGCAATTAAATCCTCTAACCCTCACTGGGCGTTATGATCAGCCAGGTGCTAAAAGGGGGACCGGTGTGCTGGCTGCTACCTCCCCCCCATCCCCCCTTCCTGGGGGGCTCCTTCCATTGCCCCCATGAGCTGCCTTGCGCCCCTCCCCCTTATCTTTGGCTACCTTCGCCCCTTTTATCACTGTATAGGCATAGAGCAGTGGTCTGTGTGTAATAATTGTTACTGAAGCAGGA
The DNA here is from genome assembly GCF_028390025.1 of Pseudophryne corroboree. Lineage (NCBI taxonomy): Eukaryota > Metazoa > Chordata > Amphibia > Anura > Myobatrachidae > Pseudophryne > Pseudophryne corroboree. The sequence goes on from NC_086451.1 coordinate 281,912,807, forward strand.
ATGATACATTGTATTAAAATGCACCTTACCGGTCTCATTCTACACTGAAGGCAATAATTGCCAACATACTGATACATTTGTATCAATTTATGCTAGCGTCCAGCTCTGAGGCAATCGTAAACACTGTGCAGATATGAATTGTAACTTAAAGCAACAAACAGACCCATGCAGGTTTGTAGATGAAGTGCAGATTTAAAACTTAACTAATTTAAGGAAATAAACTTATCCATGTTTACCTATGGTTGCACATGGTGGTATATTAATTGAAAGTATCTCATTGCAATAAATACCCACTGCTGTATAATGAATAAACTACCTATTCCTGCACTTATGCTTATATTTATTATGGCAAAGAGACATGTCGTTAGTTAACCAATACTCACTATAAGCTATTAAGTAGACATGGTTTGTCACACTCTTTATTCTAATTATCATATAGACGTATAGCAGTGTTTTGTGAGAATTAAATACCATCACAGCAGGTGGGACATATTTTAACGACACACAAATTGGAATTCTCATATATATGCTCAGTTATGACTATACATAATGGTAAACTAACTGCAAGCATTTATCCGCAATAAGTATCTACCTCTGTAGACAATTAATACCTACCTTTGTACAGTGGAGAAACTATTTTTACAGTTACCGGTATATTTAAATCAATTTTTTCAGCATAGGTTAATGGTGTTTATTGGGTCAGCATATACTCGCAACCTATCTATAGACTCTACTACTACTTACCTGTTATTAGGAGATAATCCAGATTAACGGAGTGATTGTAACAAATGAATTTATATACATATAGGGGCTCACATGCATACTTCATTACTATTAATACCTACCTGACATTGATCTTTTTTATAGACACTATACCTTCAATACTTACCCGCATTGATTTTTCCAATAGAGATTATATCTTCAATACTTATTCAAATAAGTCCTTTAATAGAATAGTTTGCTACTTCATCCTCAGTCACGGTGTCAATTAAGATATCATAGATGGGTAGCGTGCCTTGATTTTAACATCACTATTTTTGAATATATTTTTTACTTTTTTGTAGTACATGTATTGTCCATATTTTGTGTTTAGATGAGTTTTATGTATACAATAAAAGTTATATTTTAATAAATTATAATTTTGTGCACCAACAAAGAGACATTATTTCCTCCTTGGTTTTTCCATATCCATATATCTTGTCTCTCGCAGCACCCCCGAAACACTCTATAGATGGATATAAGTCCCTTTTGATAAATACAGGTCGGGGTATTTGTTAATTTATAGAGTTTATTATACTGGTGCAGAGATTAATCCCCATTTTCCCCTTTCCTTTATATGACTCAGTTCTATACATGGCACTGGAGGAGGCCATGGCTTAGATATGTTGATACATGCAGAACTACAGGGCTGAAACATGCAGTACCGTATAAAAATATAGTGCAAGGAAACACCAATGCTTTAGCAGAGGCGGATTTAGGTGCCTGGACGCCCCTAGGCATAACAGAATTTGCTAAACCCCCCCCCTCCTGTTTCTCTCTCTCTCTCTCTCTCTCTCTCTCTCTCTCTCTCTCTCTCTCTATATATATATATATATATATATATATACTTCCAGTGTTAGCCGGCACTCACAAACAGGGATCAACTGTTTAAACAGCTTAATATCGATCCAGATGGAACGGCACTCGGAGACCATAGAAAGTGGAAAGTTTATTTCACGTCATTAACGTTTCGGGGCAGCAAGCCCCATCCTCAGAATGAGGACGGGGCTTGCTGCCCCGAAACGTTAATGACGTGAAATAAACTTTCCACTTTCTATGGTCTCCGAGTACCGTTCCATGTGGATCGATATTAAGCAGATTCCGAACTCTCAAAGCTGGAAGGAGGAAATGTAGCATAACCTGCGATTCGCGGGTCTTTGAAAAGGGGGCGAAGCCAAATCCCAGGATGAGCTGGCCTTAAATCATGGCTGAGATAAAAACAAAAATATCCCTCCATGCGCCACTGAGCAAGCAGCCCTGTGGGTGGGTAGGAGGGAGGAGCTTTTCAGCAGCAGACACGGTTTACTGCTGTGTCTCAAGGGGAAGGTGGAGAGACAGCTGTGCCGCCCCTAGGCACGTGCCTGGGGGAGACAGCTGTGCCGCCCCTAGGCACGTGCCTAGTGGGAAATCCAGCACTGCACTTTAGTGTAAATCCTCTAATTTACTAAGCACTAACCCAATTCTTTGTTATACATCTTCTAAAACTATTATCATTCTTTTTCTGCTCCAATGTAACCGAAAGGTTAATTTTTTAAGAAAAACAAATCTTGATAATGACAGCTCACACATAACCAATTTAGAGGGGTCTGGAGGTAAATAATAAAGTTTGAGAAGGGTTTTGAACCCACAGGAAAGCATAAGTTGGAGACATTGCATGGATTGATGAGGAAGGCCAAATCCATTCAGACGCTGTTGAAATAAAAGACGTATGTTCTTTCTTTCCTTAATGTCAAGTAAGTGCAATATTAGAAGGGGATACGAAAGGGAAAACGAAAGGAGAAAAAAATAAATTAACAAAAGACAAGGAGAGTATATAGGGACTATATTGGATCACTATCGTATAACCTGTGTGAATTTTTGTTAAGAAAATTAGCATTTCCAGTACCATATGTTCCAGTGTTCATTTATTGTTTGAACATTTTTGTCCAAGTTCTTACTGAAAAATATTTTTTCAATGAATTATGTAGCTGCTAACTCGCATTTTAATTTTAAATATATGCATAAAAATGTAACTTGAAATACTGTATAAAGAAATTGCCAATATCCCCTGCATGGTATCTTTACATTGTAATTAATGTATATCACTTTCTATTAATACATTTGTATTTTGAATATAGGATATGACCTTGACAGCCCTTGATATAGTCCCTTGATGATAACCAAATGTTTTGGTCTATTGTGTCCAACAATAATGAGCACAACCTTAAAAGAACACATATATTGATTGAACTCCCTGTTGCCAACATTTCCACATATAGTTCACAGCACAACAATAGAGCCAAGCGTTCTATCACTGTTTTCCACATGATCACTCATAGATACAGCGAGCCTCAGAAAATGTAAAATGTAATGTCCTATGCAATTGTACTAAATTATGAATGTATATTTTAAGATGAACATACTGTAGTTTCAAGCCCTAAAATAATTTTTACCAGAGTAAAAAAAAACAATATATATAAACCCAAGTATGGGCTGAATTAAGGCCAAAGTAACAATTAATGAAGATACTGTAAATTTATCAGTGACACATAAAAGTGGCTTTTCTATTTACTGTGCTTTACCATTTTCTTAATATATTACATGGAAGATGTCACCACTGTCAAAACTTTAGAGGAGTGGGAAGGCAAGCAGCATAGAGGGGAGGGGAAGCTGCCCATGAGCCCCACAAGCATTAACACTCCTCTGGATCCTGGATTTTGATACTTGTTTAAAAATACTGCATACTGTAAGTATCTAATGCTGCCGATTGGTGGGAAGAGCCTCACTCACTCAAGCCCCCTACTTGTGGCCAGTGCCCTGCCTTCCTTCCTTACAGTCTACTGCATTAACCATTTCACTAGCAAAGCCAAACATTAATCCTTGCTGAAGAGGCTAAACAATTGAAAACCCTATGAGAATGTTACATGAACTGCATCATTAATCTATACCTGCTTTTCACTACAGTATGTGTATTTACATCCTTGCTGCACAGATTATACAGACTACATGTTCCTTATGTATTTAGGGCCTAATCTGAGTTGATCGCAGCAGAAAATTTGTTAGCAATTGGGCAAAACCATGTACACTGCAGGGGGGACAGATATAACATGTGCAGAGAGAGTTAGATTTGGGTGGGGTGTGTTCAAACTGAAATCTAAAGTGCAGTGTAAAGATAAAGCAGCCAGTATTTACACTGCACAGAAACAAAATAACCCACCCAAATCTAACTCTCTCTGCACATGTTATATCTGCCCCCCCTGCAGTGCACATGGTTTTTCCCAACTGCTAACAAAGTTCCTGCGGCGATCAACTCAGAATTACCCCCTAAGTGCCATACAATACTATAGTGTAAAGTGGGGAGCTAACAGTGACATGCAGTGAGGTCAGAGACTGGGGAGGCACAAATGGTGGAGGCTCCCAGTGCCAGGAGCCTGTCTCACCACCTACACAATTTAACTGTTATGTCCCTGCACTACATCCATGCAAACACAGAGAGAACATACATACAGTAATAGCTAGGTCACAGCCTTCACCCTAGTGTTGTGAGTAAGCTGGTGTGGTGAGGTGCCCCTCATTGCTGGCTCACCTGCAGAAACATAGCTGGCCTGGTGCAGGGCAATACAATCATCAGTGATATTGTTAGCAGCACCTGGGGAGAGAGAGCACTTCACACACACACACACACACACACACACACACACACACACACAGAGTCCTGTCGCCACACTCGCTACAGATTACACACACAGTCCTGTCCCCACACTCACTACAGATCACACACACACACACACACACACACACACACACACACACACACACAGTCCTGTCCCCACACTCACTACAAATATTACGCACACACACACACAGAGTCCTGTCCCCATACTCACTACAAATATTATGCACACACACAAAGTCCTGTCCCCACACTCACAGAGAGTCTAGGTACTGGCAGATACTCACCCCAGTCACTGTGCACGGGTGGCTGCTGCTGGCACTGCGGGTCCCCATTTCCCTCCTCCCCTGCCAAGAAGCTCAGCTTTGGTGTCTGCCTTTCTTCACTTCCTGGATTGGTCACATGACCAATCCAAACTGTCTATCAGAGCTCACACATGCCCCCTCTGTAAAGCATGCCTCACATTTCTCTGTTCTATGTGGTCTGATTGGCCGCTGTGTAGCCCTGCCCATCTGTACAGGCAGTGTCCGACAGTGTGAGAGATGAGGCTGAGCTCCCGCTGCCTCATCTCTGTCTCTCCCTGCAGTTCCAGGAGCCCTGCAACTCTGGTAAGTTTTATCTATAAAAATTATTGTATTAATACAAATATTATGCTTATACTGTAAGTTATAAATATCTTCTTTCTGTTCTTCCAGTCATTTTTATAATGCGAACTCTGAGTATGATAAGGGATCATGACAGGTGAGGCTCTGCCTCCCCTGCTTGCACGTCCCTGGGCGCTAATGACAAGTATTATTATATTTATAAGGTACAAAGTCATGTTTATTTTGGTGGGGAACCTGTACCCTTCCAGCTGTTATTGAACTACCCATCCGAGATTGCCCTGCAACAGTTTTAGCATGGCCAAATAGCAAAACTGTATTATCGCATGTTGGTATATGTAGTTCAACAACAGCCAGAGGGCCAAAGGTTCACCACACCTGTATTGGGAGAGACAAAGAGACACACAGGAAAAGAGGGAGGGACAAAAAAATGGAAGAAATAGGTATATCAAGACAGGAGGGAAGTTGATGGAATCAGAGAGGATGTCAGAGAACATGATGCCTGGTGGGAGAGAGATAGGAAGACATACGGTAGGAAAAATAAAGTCTAGCAATGCCAAGCACAATAGCTATAGTTAGTGGTGGAAGTGTTAAATATGGGGGACTTTAATTATCCTGACATTAACTGGCCATTGGAGGCAGGTGGTACAGCTAGGGGTAATAGATTTTTAAACACACTTAAAGATAACTATTTGTCTCAAGTGATTGAGGAACCGACTAGAAAGAAGACCTTATTGGACCTGGTGATAACAAATAATGTGGAGGCAATATCTAACATTAATGTAAGGGAGCCCTTGGCAAATAGCGATCATAATATGGACATATTCAAAATAAGTTACCAAAAACATCATTATAAGGGTTCGACAAAAACTTTTTATTTTCAGAAAGCAAATTTTATCATGCTCAGGCAATCTTTAAAGGGCATAGATTGGGACCAAATATTTAATGGTAAGAGGACAGCTGAAATGTTGATACCTTTAAAATATTGCTGTACAAATGTATGCATATGTTCATTCTCATGTGCAACAAAAGCAAGAGTAGCAAGTTTAAACCAATGTGACTAAATAAAAAGGTAAAGGTATTAATGGACAAAAAAAAGGGAGCATTTAAAGCGTTTAAATCTGAGGGGAGTATGAAGTCCTTCCACTGCTACACAGAATGTAATAAATTATGCAAAAAGGAAATTAGAGCAGGCAAAATAGAAAATGAAAAATTAATTGCAAAGGAAAGTAAATCAAACCCCAAAAAGTTTTTTTTAAGTATATCAATGGTAAAAGGATAAAAAAAGACAACATAGGACCCCTAAAAAATGAACTAGGTAAATTGTTAAATAGTGACAATAAAAAAGTAGAGATATTGAATAAATTATTCTTATCTGTATTTACTAGAGAGGAAAAACTGGTGGAAATAGAACAACATAACAGTAAGAATACTGACAAAAGATATTTAGCGTGTTTAAGTGAGGATTAAGTCAAAGAATGAGTACAAAATATTAAGATTAATAAATCTCCGGGGCTTGAAGGTCTGCACCCAAGGGTTCTAATGAAGCTAAGCACAGAGATAGCAAGGCCATTATCAGAGCTGGATTAAGGGGGGGGGGGGGGCTCTGCGGGTAAGTACCCCTGGGCCCCACACTGTGAGAGGGCCCCCCACCATCCATCGCAGATCGGATCTCTTACCGATCTGATCTGCAATGCTGCGCTAACCACTGACAGCTTTCAAACAGGTGACGGCGCTGCTGAGTTTTACAGGGCAGCCAAGGTAAGTGAGGCTGCAGCCTGCGAATCTGTGACTTGTTGGAGTGCAGGCTGCAGGGAAGAAGGAGGCGGGATCCCAGGCATGCACATCGGCGCGGGTGGAGGTGGTTGTACCCGGCAGAGTATAGAGAGGAACTGCTCTCCTCCTGTTATGTGTCCTGCGTGCTTTACTCGTCACAGCCTGTCTTTGCCAACATCATCGCAAAAGTAAAACAGGCAGCATGAACTTTTTTATGTTATTGAAATTTGAAACTAATGTCCTGGGTCATATATACACTGCTCAAAAAAATAAAGGGAACACTAAAATAACACATCCTAGATCTGAATTAATGAAATATTCTTATTAAATACTTTGTTCTTTACATAGTTGCATGTGCTGACAACAAAATAACACAAAATTTATCAATGGAAATCAAATTTATTAACCCATGGAGGTCTGGATTTGGAGTCACACTAAAAATGAAAGTGGAAAAACACACTACAGGCTGATCCAACTTTGATGTAATGTCCTTAAAACAAGTCAAAATGAGGCTCAGTAGTGTGTGTGGCCTCCACATGCCTGTATGACCTCCCTACAATGCCTGGGCATGCTCCTGATGAGGTGATAAGGATGGTCTCCTGAGGGATCTTCTCCCAGACCTGGACTAAAGCATCCGCCAACTCCTGGACAATCTGTGGTGCAACGTGGCTTTGGTGGATGGAGCGAGACATGATGTCCCAGATGTGCTCAATGGGATTCAGGTCTGGGGAATTGACGGGCCAGTCCATAGCACAATGTCTTCGTCTTGCAGGAACTGATGACACACTCCAGCCACATGAGGTCTAGCATTGTCTTGCATTAGGAGGAACCCAGGGCAAACCGCACCAGCATATGGTCTCACAAGGGGTCTGAGGATCTCATCTCGGTACCTAATGGCAGTCAGGCTACCTCTGGCGAGCACATGGAGGTCTGTGCGGCCCCCCAAAGAAATGCCACCCCACACCATTACTGACCCACTGCCAAACCGGTCATGCTGGAGGATGTTGCAGGCAGCAGAACATTCTCCTTGGCGTCTCCAGACTATGTCACGTCTGTCACGTGTGCTCAGTGAGAACCTGCTTTCATCTGTGAAGAGCACAGGGCGCCAGTGGCGAATTTGCCAATCTTGGTGTTCTCTGACAAATGCCAAACGTCCTGCACGGTGTTGGGCTGTAAGCACAACCACCACCTGTGGACGTCGGGTCCTCATACCACCCTCATGGAGTCTGTTTCTGATCATTTGAGTAGACACATGCACATTTGTGGCTTGCTGCAGGTCATTTTGCATTTTTCTGGCAGTGCTCCTCCTGTTCCTCCTAGCACGAAGGCGGAGGTAGCGGTCCTGCTGCTGGGTTGATGCCCTCCTACGGACTCCTCCACATCTCCTGATGTACTCTCCTGTCTCCTGGTAGCGCCTCCGTGCTCTGGACACTACGCTGACAGACACAGCAAAACTTCTTGCCACAGCTCGCATTGGTGTGCCGTCCTGGATGAGCTGCGCTACCTGAGCCACTTGTGTGGGTTGTAGACTCCGTCTCATGCTACCACTAGAGTGAAAGCACTGCCAGCTTTCAAAAGTGGCCAAAACATCAGCCAGAAAGCATAGGAGCTGAGAAGTGGTCTGTGGTCACCACCTGCAGAACAACTCCTTTATTGGGGGTGTCTTGCTAATTGCCTATAATTTCCACCTGTTGTCTATTCCATTTGCACAACAGCATGTGAAATTGATTGTCAATCAGTGATGCTTCCGAAGTGGACAGTTTGATTTCACAGAAGTGTGATTGACTTGGAGTTACATTGTGTTGTTTAAGTGTTCCCATTATTTTTTTGAGCAGTGTATACGTGTGTCACCCAGAAGAAGGGGCATGCCAGCCTCAAAACATCGGTGCATTTTACATGCATTGATCATAAACCTGCCTCTCACAAGTCTCCAGAGTGCTGTTTTCTCTCCCCCAGCAACGGGGGATCCGCTATTATATACACCCTATACTGAGGGCAGCGGAGCACCCATAGGATCAAGTGGATTGCCAATCTGAGTGGTCCTTGTTTTATATATATATATATATATATATATATACATACACACACACACACACACACACACACACACACACACACACACACACCGACCTAGTGCGGCACTCGCAGCTCAATAAATCCTGCTATAACAGTTTGTAATATATAAACGTTTCAATGCATTACATTTTCTACAGTATATCCTGAAGAAAATGTAACACATTGAAACATTGAATGTGTATATATATATATATATATATATATGTAATGAATTTAATTTTACCCCTTAGGGCTCCCTTGTTTTAAGTACCCCGGGCCCCCCGAAGCCTTTATCTGGCTCTGGCCATTATACTTACTCTTTAAAGCTTCAATTACAACAGGCATGATTCCCAGGGACTGGCGAATAGCAGATGTTTTGCCATATTTATAAAAGGTAACAAAATCTGATCCTGAAAATTATAGACCAGTAAACCTGACCTCTGTAGTGGGGAAAATATTGGAAGGTATATTAAGGGATAGCATTCAGGAATATTTGGGATGCATAAACATCATTAGTGAGAAACAGCATGGGTTTGTGAAAGATAGGTCATGTCAAACTAACTTAATTAGCTTCTATGAAATAGTGTGTGCAAACTTAGACATGGCAAATGCTTTGGATGTGGTCTTTTTAGATTTGCAATAGCCATCGACACAGTAACTCACATGAGGTTGTGTCTTAAATTAAGAGAGCCTGGTCTTGGAGACTACATTTGTACTTGGGTCAAAAATTGGTTGGAAAATAAGGAACAGCGAGTGGTAGTCAATGGAACATTTTTGAGTTGGACTAAAGTATTAAGTGGTGTACCTCAAGGGTCTGTACTAGGACCTCTGCTGTTTAAAATTTTTATAAATGACATAGGAGATGGTATTGAGAGTAAAGTATTAATTTTTGCAGATGATACTTAACTTTGTAAGGTAATTAGATCAAATTAAGATGTTGACTCTCTTCAAAGAGCCTTAACTAAACTGGGGCATTGGGCAGCAAAGTGGAGTATGAGGTTTAATATAGAGAAATGTAAAGTTATTCATTTTGGTATCAAAACCAAACAGCCAATCTAAACATTGAATGGGTTAATTCTTGGAAAATGAGTAATGGAAAAGGATTTGGGGGTGATCATTGACTGTAGACTTAGCTGTAGTTCCCAATGTCAAGATGCTGCAGTAAATACCAATAGGGAATTAGCATGCATAAAACGGGTAATTGAGACTAGAGATGGAAGTGTCATCCTGCCACTGTATAAATCATTGGTATGGCCCCATCTAGAATACTGTGTACAGTTCTGGGCTCTCCTCACTATAAAAAGACATAGTAGAACTAGAAAAGGTTCAGAGTAGCGCTACAAAATTGATTAAAGGCTTAGAGTAATTGGATTATGAGGAAAGGCTACGTAGGTTAGATATGTTTACACTAGAAAAAAGGCGTCTAAGAGGGGACATGATTAATATCTTCAAATACATCACGGGACAATATAAGGAATTTTCAGGTGACTTTTTTATTGAGAGATCTGTTCACAGGACACGTGGTCACCCTCTAAGTTTAGAGGAGAGGAAGTTTAACACCAACTGTAGGAAGGGTTTCTTCACAGTGCGGGCAGTAAGATTATGGAATTATTACCAATAAAACACACAAATTCATAAAAACCAACACAAATTCATAAACCATTTCTGCTGAAATGCTGCTATAGCTACAATGTTGCTAAGATTTTTAAACAGTAACCTTTTTGTTATTAGCACTAAGAGGCTCTCTATGATACACTGAAAAGATGTTGTAATTCCAGGATAGTCCTCAGGTGTTCTTTGTTATATACAGAGGTCTCCAGAATGTGCAGACTCCACACATGGGTTATTTAGTTGCAAAAGTTCACTATTGTCCTTTATAACCCTTATATGATCCACATATTAAATGATTTCTAAATGGGTGTACCACAGTATTCTATGCAGTTTTAGTGACTTATCACTGATAACTCCGCTACAGCACCTGACTGTATTGGTCCGGTTTATTAAGAGACTTTGCTGGGGGAAATAAATGAACAAAGTTTGATGTGCTAATTGAAGTCGGAGCGTAACACGCTCTACATGAACAGTCTATTCACGCACTGTGCTTACCCCCATCTCTATTGCTATGCGGACCACCAGAGATTTCCTTCAATGATTCGGGTGCCGGCTACCCGTGAGTCGCGCTGCAGTGAAAGGATCTGTCTGGAGCTTAGTTGTCAGACTCCGGATGTGGTTCCGTTGTGGCTCAGTCAGCAGGATATGGAGCAGCTCCCAGCGTGGACCATTCAGCAGAAAGTATAGCAGGATACTTAACGCATTTCTCAGCCTCAGAACAGGGGCTATTTCATCAGAAGTACCGCCTTTGAAATTCTTTAACTCTTTATACTCTTTGCCTCTACCTTAATTGCTAGTGCAGCTGTCTTGTAATTATAAACCACAGTCTAAGACTGCTATCACAATTATTATCTTAATTATAAATTCAAAACTTGTATATTCAACAGATATGTATCAAAAAGCTCCATATCTTGATTTAAAATATCAATACATGCATCATTAATACACAATCATTTTATTATATTTTATACTGTATTAAGCTGTGTCTAATTATAATTACAACCAATAATGATGTCACTGATGGTAAAATTACTTATTCAACAGAACTTGGTGAAATTCCTATATCCATCTCATATACCTTAAAATACCCAGATGTGAGCCCCCTATTAGCCCAAACTCACAGAAAAATTCAGAACATGAACCCTAATAACTAATAGCAAGGTAAATATCCTTCATCTAGACACACCCCATTGAAGTTGATAACTACAATCCAGAATCCCTAGTCCCCATTAAAAACCTAAAGCAGCTAATGATATCCTAAATATTATTTAGCTCTATTGTATCATTTAAACCCACCGGAGTCATGGTACCTACCTAGTATCTCGTAAATGAGATTGAAGTGATGTTACATAACCCTGAAGATGTGCATCAACAAAAAAAGATAAATTGGTGGTTAGTGACCCTACACCTGAAATTATAGGCCGACCGGGTGGTGTTGTGATGTGTTTGTGGATCTTTGGTAAGTGGTAGTATGTTGGAATAATTGCATGCATAGAAAACAAAAAGTGCCAAATTTCTTTAGATAAAGTACCATCTATGAGAGCTGTATCCAAAAGAGTTTTAACTCCTTCTGAAACAAAGGGGTGGGATCTTTGGGAATTTTCCTATAAAATAATTCATTATTCAATTGTCTTGCTGCTTCTATAAGATAATCTTTTCGATTTTGAATCACAAGACCACCCCCTTTGTCTGCCTGTCTGAAAATCAGGTCTGTGTCTGCAGTCAGCTTTTTCAGGGCTTGTCTCTCCTTCTTACTGAGATTGTCTCCAAATGTTCTTTTCTTTTTATCTCTAGACTCCACTTTTTGGCATAATTTCCTAAAGTCCTCCATTGTAGTGGAGTAAAAGCTTTCCACAAATGATCCCTGGTACTGAAGTGGATAAAACTCAGAGGGTTTCTTAATTTTTTTTCCTTTAACATTTACATCATACATTCTTTCCATCCCAGATGGTGCCTCTTGGCAATCTATATTCTCAGATAGGAGAGATTCTAGTATTTCCAAAGGGATTTATACTTTTTACCCAGAACAATAGGAGTTCCTTTCACCTCTTTTTTATTTAGCTCCTTAATGGCAAAGTACCTTTTGCGACTAACAGTCCTAACAAATCGGTTAAGATCAACAAAAAGTCCAAACAAATCAGGTTTGGCTGAGGGGGCAAATTTAAGTCCCTTCTTAAGTAATGTCAACTCTTCAGTAGAAATAATTTTATCAGAAAGATTGAAGATACCAGTGGAACCTACCTCTTCCTGATATTTTTGTTTGGAGCCCTTGCTGAGCCTTCCCCCTCTACATCCTCTCTTTCGTCTTCCTCTTCTCTTCCCCTTTTTCCATTCCACCTTACTCCATAATCCTCCCTTCTTTGAAACTGTGGGGATCTTAAATGATTTGTGTATCGACCCCTGTCTAAAAAATGTTGTTGTGTTAGGGGGGATCTCCTCATCCCACCTTTGGTGGAAGAGGAGGGAAATCAAAAACTTGAACTTCTCTATTCCTAAGTGGCTCAAATCTATTGTGGGTAGGAATCTCTTTCCCAGGGGACCCTCTTTTATTAGTTTGGTGGTTCTTCCAACCTATTTGAGATCTATCTCTCTGTCTATAATTGTATCTCCTCTGAGTGTTTAAGTTCTGTGTACGATAATTCCTATTAGAGGAATAAATACAACCCCTTCTATTTGGTCTAGTTTTGGAAAAATCCCTATAGAGCCTTTGTTCACTTGGTATTCTGAATTATTTTTTATTATAAGTCCGGATCTGATCTTTATCATAGTCTTCCCTATCTCTATGCAGTTTATCATCCTTTCTATTAATTAACTCTTTTTCGAAATCTTCAACTCTACGATTAATTCTATCGTCTCTCATATCAAATCCCGGATGTTGTGAATGGTTTTTAAGGTCATTATATACTTGATCAATTTCTTTCTGTATTTCAACCACCTTCTCTGTCCTATATTTAATTAAGAGTCTTATAAGATTTTTTGAACATTCATCCAGAACATTATTCCAACTCTCTAGAAACACTTTGTCCTCTTTAAATTAGGAATTCTTAAAAATCCTCAAACCTCTCGGGATCAAGTCCCTATCCAGATACTTCTGGAGAGTGACCTGATCCCATCAATGACGGGTCTCTGCAAGACACAGTGACTCCAATCTGTTGAATAATTTAAACATATCATTATTATCCTCTATATCAGGTCTATCTACATTATCACCAGAATTAAGAACATATTTATTACGTCTCTCCAGACGTTCGGTGATACATTTAAGACCTGACATGGTAACTACTAAGCTGCCCACTAATCAGCACAGAAAAAAAGAGATTCACAAAAATATCTATATAGAAAGTGGGCGTTAGTATACTGAGTGTGAGACACCTATAAAAAACACCAAATTGGTGACTGCAGCTTCAATATTTGGGGTGCTGAGCCTCAAATTATATGGATAAACAAACAAAAAAAAGAGAAGCGCTGTTCAGGCTATTGAGCATGTTCTCCCCACAGGGAGAGGGGGAGATTGGTTTAAGAAGTTATGTAGAAAGGAGGCATTTTGGATTTTCAAGCTAGGTACCATGACTCCGGTGGGTTTAAATGATACAATAGAGCTACATAATATTTAGGATATCATTAGCTGCTTTAGGTTTTTAATGGGGACTAGGGATTCTGGATTGTAGTTATCAACCTCAATCGGGTGTGTCTAGATGAGGGATATTTAACTTGCTATTAGTTATTAGGGTTAATGTTCTGAATTTTTCTGTGAGTTTGGGCTAATAGGGGGCTCACATCTGGGTATTTTAAGGTATATGAGATGGATATAGGAATTTCACCATGTTCTGTTGAATAAGTAATTTTACCATCAGTGACATCATTATTGGTTGTAATTATAATTAGACACAGCTTGATATAAAATTATTGTGTATTAATGATGCATATATTGATATTTTAAATCAAGATATGGAGCTTTTAGATACATATCTGTTGAATATACAAGTTTTTAATTTATAATTAAGATATAAGGGAATCTAAGTATTTTGGGAATGCATTATAGTATGGGGGTACTAATTGCCTTGAATGTAGTAGGTTACCCCCATAATATCCCGTTTGTATAAGATCTTGCTTGCATATTATTTTATGATATTTTATAATGTATTTTCATTTAAACCTCCTGGTAATTGTCTGACTGTGAGACACTTTTTAGTTTGTTTGTTCATTAACTAGTTTATAATGTGTTTCAATTCTCCTTATTTTATGTCAAGGATTTGGTTTTAATTTAATTAATTTATGTCATTTGTGAAAGCAGTCTTAGACTGTGGTTTATAATTTCAAGACAGTTGCACTAGCAATTAAGGTAGAGGCAAAGAGTATAAAGAGTTAAAGAATTTCAAAGGCGGTACTTCTGATGAAATAGCCCCTGTTCTGAGGCTGAGAAACGCGCTAAGTATCCTGCTATACTTTCTGCTGAATGGTCCACGCTGGGAGCTGCTCCATGTCCTGTTTACTGAGCCACAACGGAACCACATCCAGAGTCTGACAGCTAAGCTCCAGACAGATCCTATCACTGCAGTGCGACTCACAGGTAGCCGGCACCCGAATCAGTGAAGGAAATCTCTGGCGGTCCGCATAGCAATAGAGATGGGGGTAAGCACAGTGCGTGAATAGACTGTTCATGTAGAGCGTGTTACGCTCCGACTTCAATTAGCACATCGAACTTTGTTCATTTATTTCCCCCAGCAAAGTCTCTTAATAAACCGGACCAATACAGTCAGGTGCTGTAGCGGAGTTATCAGTGATAAGTCACTAAAACTGCATAGAATACTGTGGTATACCCATTTAGAAATCATTTAATATGTGGATCATATAAGGGTTATAAAGGACAATTGAACTTTTGCAACTAATTCACCCATGTGTGGAGTCTGCACATTCTGGAGACCTCTGTATATAACAAAGAACACCTGAGGACTATCCTGGAATTACAGCATCTTTTCAGTGTATCATAGAGAGCCTCTTAGTGCTAATAACAAAAAGGTTACTGTTTAAAATCTTAACAACATTGTAGCTATAGCAGCATTTCAGGAGAAATTGTTTATTAACTTTCAGGAGAGTTGGTTTTTATGAAATTGTGTGTTTTATTGGTAATAATGTTATTAGATATTTTTAAAATTTTCACTTTTGGGGACAGCGCTTCTCTTTTTTTGTTTGTTTATACATATAATTTGAGGCTCAGCACCCCAAATATTGAAGCTGCAGTCACCAATTTAGTGTTTTTTATAGGTGTCTCACAGTCAGTATACTAGCGCCCACTTTTTATATAGATTATGGAATTCAAAGCCAGAGAAAGTTGTAATGTCTGACTTAATCGAGGTGTTTAAGAAAGGATTAGACAATTTTTTAGCCGACAATAGCATTAAAGGATATAATATGTAAAAAAAAAGGTAATCTCTTATATAATAGCCCAGATCTGTAACTGTGTGTATAACGCTGGGTGTGGCTAGGAGCTCTCATTGGGTTAGCAGCAGTTACATCGCACCCAGTCCACAGCTGATTGGGTGAGAAATGCCCTACCACACAGGTTACATTCAATGGGAGGCTCTGCCCTTTAACTGCTGTGTGTTCCCAGAGAAGGATTAACAATGGGGCTGATGGAGCTGCAGCTCCCTGTCCACACCCCAAAATAGGCCTACTGCATCTGCAGCAACATACCCTCCAACAATTTACATATATAAATCGGTACAAATTCGAAAAGGGGCATGGCCACGGGTAAAGGGCTGTGGCCATGCCCTTTTTCCTGTACTTTCAGTGGAAGTTTGGAGAGACAAAAATTGGTACGGATCATTAAAAAAAAAGGTACTGTACCTGCCAAAAAGGTACAGTTGGAGGGTATGCCACTGCATCTGCAGCAAGTCTCTGCACTGTAGATAGGGGGGGGGGAAACCTTTTACTGCAGCGTCCTATGTCCTACTGCCAGTCCACCTGCCTCCTCCGGCATCAACAATCCCCACTTCCTAGCCACGGCGCAGGTGGAACAAAAACTGCTGCAGACACCGCCATAGATGTGTATGAAAGCGGCGCAGCCGAAGGCTTCATAGCCCTCCCTGTGCTGCATACTCTCTGAGCCCCAGAGCCTACTCTGCGTGTGATGTCACAGAAATGCCTCCCCACCACAGCCATGCCCAGATCCCCAGAGGCTCTGACTTTGCAACACAGCACCTGGGCTGCCGGCCAGGAAGACCTGAGATGGCTAATGTAACGGATAGAGTGGGTGATATCGCAGAGGGTAATGTCTGGACGCTGAATCAATGTAAAAGGTGACAGTGCTGTGCAGTTGGTGTGCAGTGTTACTGACACTGCACACAGCACTCACGTTTTACATTGATTCAGCCAGCCAGTTCTGAAGCATTCCAGCACTAAGGGCTGCTGGGAGCTGAAGTTTATTGAGTGCATCTTCTTCCCTGTAATGCAGCACATTGGGACACCGGCACTAACAATAGTGACTGGCTGCTTAACTGCTGTGTTAGTCTCCGGGAGAGCCACTGCCAAAGGTAGGACAGCAGCTTAGCTGCTTCCCGGAGAAGCATTACCCGCCCTTCCCCCACTCACAGTACCTCCGGGCCCCATCTGCGGCATCCCCACACCCCCCTCCACCGTCCAAGGGGGCTCCAGACCCCCTCCCCCACCCGCAGCACACCGCACCCGTGGCACCACCGCTCCCGCCCCTCCCCCATCTGCGGCAACCCCACAACTGCTATTCCCCTACCTGTGGTGGCTCCGGACCCCCTCCCCCACCCATGGCACCCATGCAACCGCTCCTCCCCAACCCATGACACCACTGCACCAGCCCCTCCCTCATCTGCAGCACCCCCACAACTGCCCCTTACCCACCTGCGGCACCCCTGGACCCCTCCCCCATCCGCGTCTCCCCCACACCCACCACTACCCCATCTGCATTTCCCCACACCCACCACTTCCCCAAACATGTCTCCCCCGCACCCGCCACTCCCACAACCACAGCACTTACTAGGTGATTCATTAGGCCCTCCGTGCGCTGTTCACGCCATTGCAAGGGGCTACGACCCCTTAACCATTGCACGCCCTTTATCCATGCAATATTCAACCCCTCACACAATTATGATTGGAGGTAATACTCCATATAATAAAAATATTGCACTCCACAAGGGCGTGCAAGGGTTAACCCCTAACGACGGTGTAAAGAGCGCTCATAGGGCACTATGAATCACCTAGTACAGTATCTAACTCTATAAGTTGAACTTAATGGACAATTGTCTTTTTTCAACCTCATCAACTATGCAGTTCCACGTTGGACCTGGTGAATGTTGGTTCCAAAATCTTGGTCTAACAATATAGAGCAAAAAAAGATGAATACCAGGTATAACAATACAAAATGCATCTTCTTGGAGATTGGCATATACATTTATACAGACTGCAGACAAGATATGTTTTAGTCCTCAGGAACCCATAACAGTGCATGCTTTACATATATTATCAGTATTACAAAATATCCTCTATATACTGTAGTGTCATCACTTTAAAAACACATATGGATGAGACCAGTGGTGTAACTAGGAAAGGACCAGCTGATCACATGGGTTTGATGCCAGGGCAGGTGCCTCTAAAGGAGCTATAGCTTTTCAGTTTCAGATCATAGCAGGGTGTTTGCACTCACTCTCGCCACATCTCCCCAGCAGGTAGCAGCAGCGCTAAACAACCTGCCATGTATGTACCCTTTGAAGATGTAAACATGTGCCCTGGACCTGCTGTTATCCATAGGGTCAGCAATGTTCCCTGCTGCAGTAGCCGGCTTCCTTCTGGTCAATCCGCTGTTTCCTGCTTCTGTTGCTGGCTTCCCTCCGGCCAATAAGCAGTGGTCCCAGTTGCAGTTACTGGCTTCCCTCCAGCCATACAGCTGTGATCCCTGTTGCAGTTGCTGGTTTCCCTCCAGTCAATCAGCGGTGTTCCCTACTACAGTTGATGGCTTCCCTAGACCTGTTTGCAACACAATAATGATCTGTTTTTAACTTGTGGTCCTGGTCCTATTCCAGAGCCACACTCCTGTTCCAACAAACTACCTAATAAAAAAACAACGAATCAGAACCAAGGCATAGTAAGTCAATATCGCAGAACCAGGTACTTTAGGACAGAAAGTAATATCAACATAAGCTTCCTAAGGCTGGATACACACTGGAGAGATGGGGATTCGTTCCGACATAGGAATGAATAGCTGTCAGCCCAAAATGGCAATACACACTGGGGCAATGTTAATGAAAGATGGAACAACCATGTTCCATCCTACATTAACATAATACAGGATGCTAGTGACAGACGCTTGATTTGATGTGCATCACATCAAACCAAGTGTCTGTTGCAAGTGGCTGTGGGAACATGCAGTCCTGGGTACGCACTGAATGATGTAAGTGATATATTGCACCAAAGTGCCATTTTGGTGCGATATCACTCCAGTGTGTACCCAGCTTTAAAGTGTACTTTAGCAGGTGTGATATTTTCGAACAAGCCTTCCAAGTATCCACTACCATCTCCAGGGCAAATATGCATAGAAAAACAGGTGGTGAGAATTCAAAATAACACTAATGGGCCCTAGACATAACCCGACTGGCCGCCGAGCTGCCCGACGGCCGATACGGCCGACAGATGACTAAGCAGCAGGGAAAGGGGGTGATGGGGGGAGAGAAGTTTCTTCACTCCCCCCATCACCCGGCCCCATAGCCCTACATGCTAACATGGGCGAGATTGTCCATATTGGCATACATGTATAAGCGACCCGGCACCAACTATGAACAAGCGCGGGGCCACGCATTGTTCATCATTGGTGCCTACACACTGAAAGATATGAACGATATCTTGTTCATTAATGAATGAGATTGTTCATATCTTTCAGTGTTATCACGTTGTGTGTAAGGCCAATAAGGCCACGCTAAGCAGATACCGCCTTGACTCGGACCTTTAAGAAGGGCCCTATTTTCACTTAAAGGTTTCTTTATGCTCATGTGTATGACCCGCAGAATTGGATAACAACCACAATGATACTGCACCAAATTTAGGACCCCCCACCAACCTGACCTTAAAGAGGTGCCCTATGTTCACATAAAGGTTTCTTTGAGTTGGTATTGGTGAATCCAGGGCTAGTGTCCACTCAGGTGCCTGGTAGATTGTGTCCTCGGGTAATATGACAAAGTGACAAACCTACATACTGTACAGTATGTAGGATAAAAAAAAAAGTTAATGTACAATTTATTGGTTATAGCAGCCACACATAAAAAACAAAAAATATATAATTTTTTTAAGCACTTCTAAACAGAATATGGGTACAGCCTCCAAATATAATATAAAAGAATACCCCCATTCTTTCAGAATACAAGTTTGCAAAGCAAAATATCTATGGGAATGGCGATCCTTCTATTTTTAATGTTTCCACAGAGAAAAAAACAGAAATAGAATAATATCATAGTGTAGTAGATATTTTTTGCTAATGACAATCACCATAGGTGACAATAAATGTAGAAGAAGTGCCCAATCCACAAGGGAATTTATAGGAAAAAAGACACACACTTTGATAACCCCTATAGTTTATGAGGTTTCCAAGTTTGTAACCCCAAACAAAGTGAGATTGCACAGACTTAATCAAATGTGTACACCAATCCACCGTGAAGATCCCTTATGGTAATAAGGTTACCTGTTACCTGAGCCCAAACCAATCAGGTCTATGCATATGAGATTGTTCCACTGGCAATACAGGACAGAGAAATCTTCATCACATTACGTTCTTTATTAAAATCAAATGGCCTCCACAAATGAATACCATATGGAGAAAAAAATATTCAACATAGTGTGATACTGTATAAAAACATTTCATTATAAACAGTACCAACAATTAAAACAGACAAAAAACAATGAGTGTATCCCAGTGGGTCATTTGCGCCTACCAGATAGATATAGAATATGGGCTAAACAACAGACTGTGAGTTTCCTGGAGTCCCAGTTACCCCAAAAATGTCCAGTCCAAAAGTAGTCCACTGGTAAAGATGCAATGTCCACAGGGTCCCCTCCACCAGCTACGCGTTTTGGTCTCCCTTCCTCAGGCCTGCGGATGTCTGTTCGTTTCACAGTGTCCCTTTGTAAAGGGATCTAAATTGCTTAAAGATGATACAGCTGATCGTGGGACGGTTGGTTCTAAATCGGAGTGGGAGAAAGGACCTTCTGACGTGACTAGGGGAGGAGACACGTCACCAAGGGGAGGAGCTACGGCCGAACAGGGTACCTGAAAATTACCCTCGTGGGCTTGCTTCGTTCGCCACACTTCAGGGTCGGTGGCTTGCTCTGCTCCACTTCGCTCGCCACATGATTACTAAAGGTAATAGTTGGTGGCGTGGATAGTAGAGGAACTATCCCGCTGGCCTAGCTCTTCCCCCTTGTGTCATGGCTCCTCCCTCTGACGTAAAAGGTCCCTTGGGCCACTTGAATCTAGCATCAACCTACTGGCACGGAGTGCTCCACCGCATTGTGACGCTGCTCAGCCATCACTTCTGGTTCCTTTGCTGGACACTGAAAGCTTCCTTGTGTGCATTGGAACATTTCATGCATTCCAGAATCCTCCGATACGTTACTTCCGCTTCCGATTCCTAAGAATGGAACGCTGTATGTGTTTCACTGCAAGATAATAATATATATCACAAATTACAATTAAAAAACACATTTCACATAAATGATAAAAGTTACAACATAAAAAAAGGAATTTCAATATAGAAGAAATTTCTATATAAAACAATCAATCATCTAAAAAACATTTCATTCCAAAGTCGGCATTTAAACCTTTTGGTAACAAAGGGGGTAATTCAGACCTGATCGTAGCAGCAAATTTGTTTTCACAATGAAGTGAATCCGGAATAATTCTAAAGCAACAGCATGCATCTATAACCACATCAGAGTTTCAGGGTTAGTACAGGGGTATTCTGTTTGTTCTGTCTATTTATAATTGTTTTAAGCACCTGGCACCTGTTGTTGCTATTGATGCTACCCTTTTAATGCACATTACCTTATAATGAGGAGAGGCCTTTCCAAGTCTATTTGTGTGTGTGTGTGTGTGTGTGTGTGTGTGTGTGTGTGTGTGTGTGTTTACAGTACAACGGAAGTAAATGTGTAGTGAGTGAGGGTGCCAGAAGCCTGATCATCCAGCCAAAGGCACTCACCACAGCCAGGGAATCTGTTGCCTGAGGTTGAAAAGCCACAAAAACACAGGTGCTAGTGAACTATTATCCCTTAAACATCAATTGGATATGCACTTTTGAACTGGAGCTACCTAGAGATGAGGAGTTGTTCATCAAATTTCAAACAAGTATACCAAAAGCAAAATAAGGAGCGGTGTACAAAAACAGTACATATGATAAAATAAAAATTCAAAAATTACTACAATAGCTTAAAACTGTTTTTAAATAATGCATAATGCATTTTAAATAATGCATTAATACTTGTTATATCGATTATATTATATATACCCAGAGAGGTTAGGCTGCAGGGGAGGGTTAGGCTGCAGGAAGGGAGGTTTAGGGTCAGCCTGTGGTCATCGGAGGGATAGGGTTAGGCTGTGGGGAAGGATGTTAGGGTTAGGCTGCGGAAGGGGAGGGTTGGGCTGCAGGGGGGGTTAGGCTGCGGGGAGAGTTAGGGTTAGGCTGCAGGGAGGGAGAGTTAGGGCGAGGCTGCAAGAAGGGAGGGTTAGGGCGAGGCTGTGGCCATCGGAGGGATAGGGTTAGGCTGTGGGGAAGGAGGGTTAGGGTTAGGCTGCGGGAGGGGAGGGTTAGGCTGCAAGAGGGGAGGGTTAGGCTGCGAGAGGGGAGGGTTAGGCTGCAAGGGGAGTTAGGATGCAGGGAGGGTGGGTTAGGCTGCAGTGAGGGAGGGAGGGTTAGGTTCAGGCTGTGGCCATCGGAGGGATAGGGTTAGGCTGAGGGTAAGGAGGGTTAGGGTTCGGCTGCAGGAGGGGAGGATTAGGGTTAGACTGCGGGGAGGGAGGGTTAGGCTGTGGGAGGGTTAAGGTTAGGCTGCGGGAGGGTTAGGGTTAGGCTGCGGGGAGGGAGGGTTAGGGTTAGGCTGCAGGGAGGGTTAGGGTTAAGCTGCGGGGAGGGAGGGTTAAGCTGCGGGGAGGGTTAGGGTTAAGCTGCGGGGAGGGTTAGGGTTAAGCTGCCGGGAGGGAGGGTTAAGCTGTGGGGAGGGAGGTTTAAACTGTGGGGAGGGAGGGTTAGGGTTAGGCTGCGGGAGGGAGGATTAGGGTTCGGCTACAGGGAGGGAGGGTAAGGCTGCGGGAGGGGGGTTAGGGGGAGGAATTTCAAACAGTCGGGATGCTGGTGTCGGTGTTCTGACCACCGGCATTACGTATTGAATCCGTTAAAACATCAAGATCTTTTGTTAAGTGCATAAGGAGTAAATTAGCAAGTAATGAGTGTTAGTTCCAGTATTAAGAGTCACTCTCCTAACACAACTTTAAACTCAGTCAGTCAATCTCCACTGTAAAAGAAAGGAGCTCATAAAGCATTCCCTCTGGTTAGTATAGACTTAAGAATTGTTAACAATTAGACCCCCAGTGCTTCTATTTTTTGCATCAAGAATGGACCCACAATGAATTTGGTCTCAGCGGCAGTCATCTAGTCATAGCCGCTGCTAGAGAACAATGACATGCCGTGCATGACTAACTGAAATACTCAAAATAAATGCCGTATATTTGATATTACTTCCACTGCTGGTGGGAGCTGTGAGAAGAATGAAATTAGCCACTTTGGTAGTTCCGTGGGGGAACTATTATGTGCTGCCTCTTTCAGCTGCTGATGCCGGCTTGTCAGCACGCTGAGCTGGAATCCCGGTGTGAGACAGCACTTCCTGTAGGCATCACTGATGGGATAGGTGGAGCTTGATGAGTTTTTCAGCCTAGAAGGGCTGTTTTCTGGTTGCAGGATAAAAAAAAACAGATAGTTGTAGTAAATGTAGTGCATTCACAGGAGGGACATGTTACCAGTGCAGTACCCAAGGGATCTCTATTTGGATCAGTGTTTTTTAATATCTTTATTAGTGATATTGCATTGAATGGAAAGTTTTACAGAAGATGCTAAGGTATGTAGGGTACACACACCAACGGTTAAAACAAATGATTGATTATCTAGATAGACTAGAAGAATGGTGGCATCTACATGTAGGCTCAGGAGAAATTTGAGGAAAAGTTACTTCACAGAAAGGGTAGTGGACAAGGGGAATAGCCTTCCATCAGAGCTGGTTGGGGACAGGGTTGTTGCAAGTGGGGGGGGGAGGGTTCGGGGGGCAGAGATAACATATGGTGACAGGAGGAAGGGGAGAGTTGAGTGTCAGAACTCACCTTGTATACTGTGTATAATGTGTTGTGTTGGGGGGTGGATGGGGGGGTCCAGAGCACATATTGAGGGGGTCACTACACAGCACTGCATATGGTGTGTGTGGAGGAGTCATCAGGTGGGGAATCAGAGAACATATGGGGGTGAGGGTCAGCACTCACAGTGCACGGTGTATAGACGGGAAGGGTCACAGTACTTAGCCTGCACAGTTTAAGTGGGAGTAGGGGGATGTCAGAGCACTTATTGGTCGATGAGGGTCAGTGCTTACAATGCATTGTGTACAGTGTGTGTGGGGGGGTGGCTCACATTACTCAGCCTGCACAATGTAAGTGAGGGAGAGTCAGAGCACATATTAGTGGGTGAGGGTCAGTGCTCACAGTGCATGATGTACAGTGGGGGAGGGGTCAAAGTACTCAGCCTGCACAGTGGAAGGGGGGTGTTAGAGCACATATTGGGGGGTGAGGGTCGGTGCTCACAGGGCATGGTGTACAGTGGGGGAGGTGGGGGGGGTCACAGTACTTACTCTGCACAGTGTATAGGGGGTCAGAGTACATATTGGAGTAAGTACTCACCCTGCACAGTGTATAGTTGGGGGGGGGGGGGGGTGTTGCAGGGCACATATTAAACAGTGAGCTTTAATACTCACCCTGTACAGTGTATGGGGTGAGTGGAGATCAAAGCATACATGGGGAGGAGGGGTGTCCTTACGCAATGTGCATAAGCATTAATGTATGAGGCATACATAGGCGTTTCTATCATGGGTGCAGTGTGTGCAGCGTACAAAGGCCCCCGGGTCCAGGGTGGCCCACACCACACACATTGCAACCATATTATTTTAATACTCACTGTTCGTCCCGCAATGGAAACTGCAGCTGCAGCAGACATGGCAAAAAGTAAAATCCACAATTGCCACTGCACATACGCAGTAAAAAATGTGTCCAGACCATGATGGGTGCAATGTTTCCGGAGACCCGTGCATGCGCAGAAGACTCCAGCACATTTCCGGAGCCTGCGGCACCATGGAGAGGGGGCCCACCCAAAGTTTGGACACAGGCCCCCTTTTCTCTTAAAACACCCCTGAAGGCATGACTGCCAGCTGCCCATGTATCATTGCCACCTGGCCTATGCATAACTGCTCTATGTATATACCTATCGGTGTCCTGTCCATGCTGCTGCTGTCCCGATGCTTCCTATAATTTACCCAACAGCCCCGCTCCGTCTAACAGATCCACCGCCCTCTTCACCTGTCAGTCTGCGCTCCTCCTTACTCACCATCTCCTCCTCTCGGCGTCCTGTCCTCACTCCACTCCTCATCTTCTGGCTGGCTCTTCTTCGTCCGGCTGCACCTGCCGCTGTCACTTTGATGTTTTCTCTTTCCCTGCTGGGGGTGGTGTGACTGTGTGATGTGAGTTGGCTATGCAGTGTGACTTTGTGGTGGGCAGGCAGATGCCGCATGCACAAGGGAGTTCAGGCAGGGAAGCAGGTGGGAGCTCCTGCTCTGTATGTTCACCGCTCTGTGCATGACTAGGTGCAGCGGGCCCTTGAGGCAGTCGGGGCCCTGTAGCAGCTCCTGCAGCCACGGTAATTATGCCATTGCTAGAGGCAATTACAGTAGAGCATTTTTAACATGCTTGGGATAGACATAAGGTTATCCTTACAAAGAACTGAGGATCTAATAGAGTTTTAGTTAAGAATAAGGATAAAAAAGGGGCAGACTAGATGTGCCAAGTGGATCTTATCTGCTGTCAAAGTCTGTGTTTCTATTTTATTACAGTATGTAGTCTGAAGTGTGCAACTCTATAATACCAGAATTCAGATTTAATGATTTCCAGAGGAAAAATCTAGGAATGTATTGAAATAAAGATAGATTGAAAATCTATGTATACTTTACACCTGCACTTGAAAAATACAAGACTTTCAAACATTGATAAAAATACATTTATATTGCCTTTGCAGAACACCTTGATATTAACCGTTATTGTTTATTAGAATAGCTCAAGCTGTTTTTCTTTTCTCTTTGTAGAATGTAATTGCGAGTCACTTGAGCTGCGAGAGCTCTCCACGGTCTCCTGTTTCTTTTGTTTTCAGGCTATGTTTTTGTTAAATAAGCTGCAAGGAACATTTTTATTAATTACAATTAATAACAGAGATGTGTGGTTTGGTTTTCCTGAAATGCAAACACACTTGAACTTAAGGGTTCCGTGCTGAATTGAGTTCCAGTTCAAAAGGGATCCAGTGTCTAGGTCGACCAAAACTGGTCAACAGTAACTAAGTCAACAGGGTTTCTAGGTCGACAGGGTCTCTAGTTCGACATGTTCTAGGTCGACAGGTCAAAAGGTCGACATGAGTTTTACACAATTTTTTTCTTTTTTTGAACCCTTTCATACTTAACGATCCACGTGGACTACGATTGGAATGGTAACCTATGCCGAGCGAAGCAAGTCACCTTGCCCGAAGCATGGCGAGCGGACACGGTGCACTAATTGGGGTTCCCCGTCACTCTACGAAGAAAACGCCACCAAAAAACCCCATAAAAAACTCATGTCGACCTTTTGACCTGTTGACCTAGACCCTGTCGACCTGGTTACTGTTGACCAATAGTGGTCAACCTAGACACTATCTACCTTCCATACCACACCCAGTTTAAAATCACTTTGGGGTTCATAGTGAAACTGAGTCCTGACTCGGGTTTGTTGTTGGGAACTGAGATTTAAAAACCGGACTCTGAACTTGGATTACATGTAAACAGGTCCAAAATTCAGTACATGATCTTAGCTGTTTTATACATTTTTATACATTTTAAAGGAATGCGGTCAATCTGTGTGTAGTTTGCATTGTAAGCTCTCACGAGTAGGGCCCTCTTCCCTCATATGCTTATCCTTTTTCTTAATTTAATAATCTTCAACTGCACCAAATCCAGCAGTATTCTGCCGCCTGATACTTATTCCAGTATCATCTGCTAATGTAGCTATGTTTATTTACCCTGTACTTGTTCTATATTGTCGTCAACTGTAAGTTGCTGTTTTCCTGTTTTGATTGTTTATGTACTTTGTAAATGGGCACTGTGGAACCCTTGTGGTGCCATATACATAAAGGATAATAATAATAATAATAATAATAATAATAATAATAATAATTGTCTTTCCATGTTTGTGTTTTTGCTCCAGGCGATCTAGTTATCTCCATAAGTCCAAGTGCATACTGGTACCTTATCTGGCAGCTGACAGCATGGGTTCTGATAGATTATAAACTCCAGTAGAGTAGAGGACTGTTGTGAAAGATCCAATATTCTCTGTAAAGTTCTGTGTAACATAGTGGTGCTATATAATTAATCAATATTAATAAATAATTATTTAAATTCAAATGTAGTTAAAAGTTTCAGAATGGTTTAAAGGCAATATTTTGGATCATTGGGGCTGATACAGAATGCCACACTGTGTAGCTAATACCCCTTTTCCACTAGCTCCTTAAAACATGGGCAAATGCTACCAATACATCCAACACATAAGCATAGACAGTATGGCTGTTAGTAGGTGTATCTTTTGCACTTAGTATAGGGAAGGTGCAAGTACTGTATACACTGATTGCAAAATAATATGCTGTCAATGCAGAGGCATATGCATCTTGGAGGTACAAACAGATCTGTTGCATATGTATGGAAATACAGGGACGTTTCTTTTTAATCATGTACTTCCATTTACTTCCAGCTCTGCTTTGGCCCCATAGGGTCACATTTTTATACAGATGGGAAGTCTGGTCGGCTACACCCCCATTCAGAATCCAAAAGAGCAGAGTACTACAGATGTGTCCTCTTACAACTTTGCTCTATTTGTACCAAACAGCCCCAAATGGGGCACCTTGGACCTTGCACCAATCCTTTTTTCTTCTAAAAAATGCCATCTTTTTCACAACACTAATACAACAAAACTATGGTGGTAATTCAGAGTTGATCGTAGATGTGCTAAATGTAGTACATCAACGATCATTTACTCTGATATGTGGGGGGACGCCCAGCACAGGGCTAGTCCACCCTGCATGTCAGGCCCATCCTCCTCCACACAGGTAAAAAAGCATCACACGGCGGTTATGCTTTTGTACCTGGCGAGTAGCTCCCTACCTGCACAGCCCCTACACGCAGGCAGGGAGCTACCCACTGCGTTCTTGGTCGCAGCGGCTGCGTGTGATGTCACGCAGCCGCCGCAGCCCACCACCCCAACGGTCCGGACATGCCTCCGTAATCCAGACCGCCCCCCACTGACGTTATGCTTAAACTGCAACTTTAGAGTACACATCTGTAATTGCATTAGCAGTAATCTGGAACATTAGTCTAAATAAATCATAAGAACTTTAATACTCATTATTTTCCATATCATATAGTAACTGCCTTGTTACATTTATTGGTAAGTCACGGTAAGGTTGCATACACACAGTGCAATTTTCAATGCGATATGTACTATGTAGTTCATATCGCACGGAAATATAGTGCATATCGCACTGTGTGTATAAGCGTGCGATGCCAATGTGCGGTCCCATGGAATCGGCATTGCAAGAAAATATAGGGTGTGCAGGCAGGACCGATACTACATACCTCCAGGCACGATATAGTCAGTATTGGCCAATAGCCTGCATTGCACCATGTGTATGCAGCCTAAGTCTGTATTTTAAGGTAAAGTTGTTGTCACAATAAAAAAATCTTTTTTGGCAATATAAAGTGTAGTTTTTATAGTTTTCACTCCCTCTGTAACACTCTTGTCGCTTTGTCTCTTTGTCAGTCCAGTTATTTACTGATATCAGCCACAGGCAGATATACTTACTTGGCAACTTAGCTTAATTTCCAGGACAAGCTGCCTGCAGAATCTACCATATTTTATTTTTAAAAAGAGGGAAAAAGCTGGCTTTATGCCATGTTTGAATATATCCATAATCAAACAGACTTCAGGCACTTTTGCTTGTTGCATACTGGATAAGATCCTAAATCAAATTTTAAATCATCCCTTTGCAAATTGCAAATAATCACAACTTTTAATGCCAGCAGCATTGTGCATTCTTCAAATAGTTATTTCACTAAAACTACATGAATACACGAACAAGAGGGAAGCGGTTCCAGTCACATTTGCAAACACTGAATAGCAGAACTGTACTTAACCCCTTAAATGATCACAGTTGTTTTATTCAGGCACTGCAGACAGCAATGTTCAAATTTTAATCAAGGCAAACTTGCCATTTATAAATGTTTTCTTAGGATGCTAGGCAAATTGTCTCATTTGAAGGTACCTGTACCACAAAACACAACTTTCAATCTGAAGTTTGCAATCACGAATGAGCAATTTGTAATTCCAAATTGGGGTTGCTGCAAATATCTTATCATATCATTGTGATCTCACCAAAGACTACCTAAAGTTTAAAAGGTGTAATGCCGTTCAAAGGCTACGTTTAGAAATCAAGACTGAAAAAAGTCATTAAGATAATTTTCCCTCTTCGGCAGGTAAAGATGCACGGCTTAGTTCTCCAGAAATCCAAATTCACCCGAATTTTGTGGATCCGAACCGTACCAAACCCAGTCTGGATCTCCCAAAGAGATTTGATCTGAACCGAGTCCTGGTTCAGATCTTCCCATGGTACGGAATTCGGATTTGTAATCTGAATTTTTTAAAATATTTCAATTGTAAAAATTACATTTTAGCTGTTTTTCTCGATTTTTATTGATTTTTATTGAGAATTATCAGTCTTTATCTGAGGGGGGGCTCTGGGTGCCTGGCTGCTGCAGGGGCCTGAATCTACCAAATATTTGAAGCTTTATTTTGTAATCTTGCTGGAAAACGGAATGTCCTTCATTTATAAACCACAAACCAACGAGTGGAAGTCGGGGGAACTAACGATGACCTAAAAAGAAACCTTTATACAGGTGGAAACATCAATATCCATGTAAGCATACATGTGAGCATCTATTGTATATTATTTTTTGGTGATGGAATGAAAGATATGGCATTAAAAGATACCTTTATGAACACGTCACTACTGGGTCTCATGTAAGAATAGTGTGAGCACCTATTGAATATTCAGCACCAGGGTGAACCTATTTGGTTTTTCATAATGAAGTGATCACTACCCATATGGTGAAAAGGAATAGGACCTTTCTTTTTCATCCACTAGGGGTCACTGGAGTACTCTTGGGATATGGACGGCTTCCGCAGGAACAGGGCACTGAATATTTAAATTTAGAACTCTCCACCCCTCCATATCCCAGAGTACCTTAGTGTTTTTTCTGTGCTCGACGTAGCAACAAGGCTTGTGTGGACCTCCCACACTTCTTTTGAATATATTTTTATTTTTTAACACTTTATCCACATCCCTTCCACCCTTCCAAAAGGCGTGGGTCCGGGATAGTGGAAGCTGCTACAAGCAGCTACTGGCGTGTCGGTCCTCTCTAAAAGAGCACCCTCACAGCCAAGTGCAGACTACCTGCAGGAAAGGCTGGACGGAGTTTGCAGAAGAAGCCCCGTCATAGCCCTTCACCACAGGCATCCAGGTATGTTGGGGACGGGGCGGTCAGCTCACGCTGCCGCCCCGCTGTGTGGGGACACTGTACTGTGAAGTGCCGCCTGCTGCTATGTGCGCCGCCCGCCGATATGTGAGGAGCTTGTGAGCGGATGCTGAACCCGCTCAGTCCCACCGCTAACAGAGCCGCGCCGGCTGCATTTGCCGCTCCACGGCTCTATGGAGCGCGCTCCCCGGCTCCCGCTCCCTGGATACCCGCTCCCCGGCTCCCTCTACCTCGCTCCCCGTAATCAGAGCGGATAGCTCAGTCATGTAAGCCCCGGCTCCGTCTACCCGCTCCCTGCTGGAATAGACAGCGGTACACGGAGCACGGGGGGGGGGGGAGTCTCACACAAGGGGGGAGAAGTGTGCCCATAAGCAGCAGCAGTATGAACGCTGCATGGGTTATATAACAGCATAGGCTATTAAGCCTTTTTTAACAGGATTATTCCCAGGTTATATCTGTTTTGCAAAGTTAGCCTGTACTGTGATTTTAACTGTAAGTATGGCATGGTGGCCATTTTAACCATGCTTCCTTTTGTTCCTGTTGTGATTCCAGAATGTTCCTGTCCTACATCTCTACTCCACCGGAGGCGCAGGGGTGTTAGTGGGAATTTGGGATCACATTTCATATAGGACTGGCCACGTGTACTGCACTTGGCCAGATATATATATAGACACACCTTTGTACTATTTCACTGAATCATGCAAGTTGTCTGTTTTAGTGTATTGTATTGTCTGTCTGCATAATGAGTAAGACACCAGCAAAAACTAAAAAGCAGTTTCACTGCAAAGTCTGTAACAGTGTGTTACTGGATGGATCTACCACATGTACAGTATGTTTTGTGAATTCAGCTACGAATACAATTTCCGCTGTGGTTTCAAAGACGGTTTCATTTCCGGACCCTCCATGGGCTATGCTAACAGATGTCATGGCTGGATTGCAATCAGAATTGGCCGCCGCTCGACAAGAGCAGGAAGCGGCAAGATCTGAGTCTCGGCTGAGACGGCCAGAACTACCGGAGGCGTCTCAGCCTTGCCAAAAGTCCAAATCCATTTTGGGTAGAAGGGATACATTCCATTTGTCTTATGATTTACAGGTTTTTGCTACGTTGCATTCTGACGATTCTACGCCAGACCTCACTGCGCAAGATGAGGGTGAGGAGGGCGAAGTAAACCAGCAGTCAGATAGTGAAGATTTTGACAACCCAGGCATTGATAATCTCATCAGAGCGGTGCGTCAGTCTCTGAAGTTTACGGAAACTGAGGAGTCTCTGACAAATGATGAAGTCGTCTTTACTAAACGAAAGAGATCTCCAATGTGTTTTCCTGTTTCGGAATCTCTTAATAAGATGTTAGTAGAAACACGAAAGAATCCAGATAAACGGTTTTCTATACTTCACAGATTTAAGTCTAGTTACCCGTTTCCAGAGTCTGTGACATGTACATGGGAGAATCCGCCAATGGTGGATTCGTCTGTGTCAAAACTTACAAAGAAATTAACCATACCAGTACCAACGGCTACTACGCTTAAATACCCTTCAGACCGTAAAATAGAAGCTATGCTAAAGTCCATGTATATAGCAGCAGGAGTGTTGCTTAGACATGGGTTGGTTGGCATTTGGGTCACTAAGGCACTAATTGTATGTATAACAGAACTCAAGTCTGCCCTACATGACGATCACCTTATACTTCTTGCTGATCAAATTTGTGAAGCTGCTGAGTATTTATGTACAGCTTCTACAGACGTCTGTCAGCTCACTTCTTGCATTTCATCGTCGCTAGTTACAGTACGATGAGCACTCTGGCTGCGTTCTTGGCAAGCGGAGGCAGAGGTCAAAAGAGGTATAGAGGCGTTACCTTACGGTGGCGAGAAGTTGTTTGGTCCTGAATTGGACAAATGGATTTCTGAGGCCATGGGAGGAAAATCTTTTTTCCTACCATTGCCTCCAACGGTACCTAGACGGAAATACTCAGGGCCGGCGTTCAAATCCTTTAGGCCTCAGCCCTTTCAAGGCCGTGGTAGAGGAACAGCCACGCCTGGTAGACGAGGTTGAGGACGTGGTTTCCAACAAATCAACACCAGTCGTCAGGACGCTAAGGTCACCGACAAGCCAGTGGCATGACGGGCTCCCAGCCCATCTCGGATCTTCAGTTGTGGGGGCACGCCTTCAGACATTCCATTTGGCGTGGTTCCAGACATCCACAGAAGGGTGGATCCGCAATTTAGTGTTAAAAGGTTACAAAATAGAGTTCGACTGTCTCCCGCCACTGCGGTTTTTCAAGACAGGACTGCTTCTGTCGGACGACAAGAGGGCGGTTCTGCAAATTGCCATTCAGTCCCTGCTGGATTCAGCAGTTTTGATTCCGGTCCCTGTACACCAACAAGGTCAGGGTTATTATTCCAGTCTGTCTGTGATACCAAAGCCGGATGGCTCCGTCAGGCCAATATTGAACCTAAAGAGTCTCAATCAGTATGTCACTTACTACAGATTCAAGATGGAATCTCTGCGGTCAGCAATTGCAGGTTTAGAGCCACAGGAATTCATGATTGCACTAGATCTCAAGGATGCGTACTTACACATTCCGATTTGGCCACCTGATCAGAGGTTCTTGCGTTTTGCGATACGGCAGAACCATTACCAGTTTCAGGCTCTACCGTTTGGCCTCTCGTCAGCGCCTCGGGTATTCACCAAAGTGATGTCTGTGATGATAGCTCATCTCAGATCCCTGGGAGTGATAATAGTTCCGTACTTGGACGATCTGCTCATCAAAGCTCCGTCTCAACAGATGCTCCTCCAACATGCGTTGCTAACGTACAATGTACTAGTTCAGCACGGTTGGATTGTCAACTTCAAGAAATCACATCTAATTCCGTCTTAACGACTTCAATTCCTAGGTATGATTCTCGATACGGTAAATCAAAGAATTTACCTACCAGAACAGAAAGTACAGATTATTCGTCATCTGGTACAATTAGTGCTCAAGCCACGCACAGTCTCGGTACATTTCTGCATTCGCCTCTTAGGCACAATGGTGGCGGCTTTCGAAGCGCTTCAGTTCGGAAGATTTCACTCACGTCCTTTTCAACTGGATGTGCTCGCACAGTGGTCGGGCTCGCATCTGCATATTCACCACAGGGTGAGGTTGACGCCACGGGCCAGGGTATCTCTACTCTGGTGGCTCAAAGTACACAATCTAACTGCAGGGAAACGGTTAGGTGCCTGGAATTGGATAATTCTAACGACGGACGCGAGTCTCAGAGGTTGGGGAGCTGTAGTTCAAAATGGTCAGCTCCAGGGTTTCTGCGCAGATCACAAAAGATTGCTGTGTATAAATTAGAGATGTGCACTTGAAATTTTTCGGGTTTTGTGTTTTGGTTTTGGGTTCGGTTCCGCGGCCGTGTTTTGGCTTTGACCGCGTTTTGGCAAAACCTCACCGAATTTTTTTTGTCGAATTCGGGTGTGTTTTGGATTCGGGTGTTTTTTTCAAAAAACACTAAAAAACAGCTTAAATCATAGAATTTGGGGGTCATTTTGATCCCAAAGTATTATTAACCTCAAAAACCATAATTTCCACTCATTTTCAGTCTATTCTGAATACCTCACACCTCACAATATTATTTTTAGTCCTAAAATTTGCACCGAGGTCGCTGGATGACTAAGCTAAGCGACCCTAGTGGCCGACACAAACACCGGGCCCATCTAGGAGTGGCACTGCAGTGTCACGCAGGATGGCCCTTCCAAAAAACACTCCCCAAACAGCACATGACGCAAAGAAAAAAAGAGGCGCAATGAGGTAGCTGTGTGAGTAAGATAAGCGACCCTAGTGGCCGACACAAACACCTGGCCCATCTAGGAGTGGCACTGCAGTGTCACGCAGGATGGCCCTTCCAAAAAACGCTCCCCAAACAGCACATGACGCAAAGAAAAAAAGAGGCGCCATGAGGTAGCTGTGTGAGTAAGATAAGCGACCCTAGTGGCCGACACAAACACCGGGCCCATCTAGGAGTGGCACTGCAGTGTCACGCAGGATGGCCCTTCCAAAAAACACTCCCCAAACAGCACATGACGCAAAGAAAAAAAGAGGCGCAATGAGGTAGCTGTGTGAGTAAGATAAGCGACCCTAGTGGCCGACACAAACACCTGGCCCATCTAGGAGTGGCACTGCAGTGTCACGCAGGATGGCCCTTCCAAAAAACACTCCCCAAACAGCACATGACGCAAAGAAAAAAAGAGGCGCAATGAGGTAGCTGTGTGCGTAAGATAAGCGACCCTAGTGGCCGACACAAACACCTGGCCCATCTAGGAGTGGCACTGCAGTGTCACGCAGGATGGCCCTTCCAAAAAACACTCCCCAAACAGCACATGACGCAAAGAAAAAAAGAGGCGCAATGAGGTAGCTGTGTGAGTAAGATAAGCAACCCTAGTGGCCGACACAAACACCTGGCCCATCTAGGAGTGGCACTGCAGTGTCACGCAGTATGGCCCTTCCAAAAAACACTCCCCAAACAGCACATGACGCAAACAAAAAAAGAGGCGCAATGAGGTAGCTGTGTGAGTAAGATAAGCGACCCTAGTGGCCGACACAAACACCTGGCCCATCTAGGAGTGGCACTGCAGTGTCACGCAGGATGGCCCTTCCAAAAAACACTCCCCAAACAGCACATGACGCAAAGAAAAAAAGAGGCGCAATGAGGTAGCTGTGTGAGTAAGATAAGCGACCCTAGTGGCCGACACAAACACCTGGCCCATCTAGGAGTGGCACTGCAGTGTCACGCAGGATGGCCCTTCCAAAAAACACTCCCCAAACAGCACATGACGCAAAGAAAAAAAGAGGCGCAATGAGGTAGCTGTGTGCGTAAGATAAGCGACCCTAGTGGCCGACACAAACACCTGGCCCATCTAGGAGTTGCACTGCAGTGTCACGCAGGATGGCCCTTCCAAAAAACACTCCCCAAACAGCACATGACGCAAAGAAAAAAAGAGGCACAATGAGGTAGCTGTGTGAGTAAGATAAGCAACCCTAGTGGCCGACACAAACACCTGGCCCATCTAGGAGTGGCACTGCAGTGTCACGCAGTATGGCCCTTCCAAAAAACACTCCCCAAACAGCACATGACGCAAAGAAAAAAAGAGGCGCAATGAGGTAGCTGTGTGAGTAAGATAAGCGACCCTAGTGGCCGACACAAACACCTGGCCCATCTAGGAGTGGCACTGCAGTGTCACGCAGGATGGCCCTTCCAAAAAACACTCCCCAAACAGCACATGACGCAAAGAAAAAAAGAGGCGCAATGAGGTAGCTGTGTGAGTAAGATAAGCGACCCTAGTGGCCGACACAAACACCTGGCCCATCTAGGAGTGGCACTGCAGTGTCACGCAGGATGGCCCTTCCAAAAAACGCTCCCCAAACAGCACATGACGCAAAGAAAAAAAGAGGCGCAATGAGGTAGCTGTGTGAGTAAGATAAGCGACCCTAGTGGCCGACACAAACACCGGGCCCATCTAGGAGTGTCACTGCAGTGTCACGCAGGATGGCCCTTCCAAAAAACACTCCCCAAACAGCACATGACGCAAAGAAAAAAAGAGGCGCAATGAGGTAGCTGTGTGAGTAAGATAAGCGACCCTAGTGGCCGACACAAACACCTGGCCCATCTAGGAGTGGCACTGCAGTGTCACGCAGGATGGCCCTTCCAAAAAACACTCCCCAAACAGCACATGACGCAAAGAAAAAAAGAGGCGCAATGAGGTAGCTGTGTGCGTAAGATAAGCGACCCTAGTGGCCGACACAAACACCTGGCCCATCTAGGAGTGGCACTGCAGTGTCACGCAGGATGGCCCTTCCAAAAAACACTCCCCAAACAGCACATGACGCAAAGAAAAAAAGAGGCGCAATGAGGTAGCTGTGTGAGTAAGATAAGCAACCCTAGTGGCCGACACAAACACCTGGCCCATCTAGGAGTGGCACTGCAGTGTCACGCAGTATGGCCCTTCCAAAAAACACTCCCCAAACAGCACATGACGCAAAGAAAAAAAGAGGCGCAATGAGGTAGCTGTGTGAGTAAGATAAGCGACCCTAGTGGCCGACACAAACACCTGGCCCATCTAGGAGTGGCACTGCAGTGTCACGCAGGATGGCCCTTCCAAAAAACACTCCCCAAACAGCACATGACGCAAAGAAAAAAAGAGGCGCAATGAGGTAGCTGTGTGAGTAAGATAAGCGACCCTAGTGGCCGACACAAACACCTGGCCCATCTAGGAGTGGCACTGCAGTGTCACGCAGGATGGCCCTTCCAAAAAACACTCCCCAAACAGCACATGACGCAAAGAAAAAAAGAGGCGCAATGAGGTAGCTGTGTGCGTAAGATAAGCGACCCTAGTGGCCGACACAAACACCTGGCCCATCTAGGAGTGGCACTGCAGTGTCACGCAGGATGGCCCTTCCAAAAAACACTCCCCAAACAGCACATGATGCAAAGAAAAAAAGAGGCGCAATGAGGTAGCTGTGTGAGTAAGATAAGCAACCCTAGTGGCCGACACAAACTCCTGGCCCATCTAGGAGTGGCACTGCAGTGTCACGCAGTATGGCCCTTCCAAAAAACACTCCCCAAACAGCACATGACGCAAAGAAAAAAAGAGGCGCAATGAGGTAGCTGTGTGAGTAAGATAAGCGACCCTAGTGGCCGACACAAACACCTGGCCCATCTAGGAGTGGCACTGCAGTGTCACGCAGGATGGCCCTTCCAAAAAACTCTCCCCAAACAGCACATGACGCAAAGAAAAAAAGAGGCGCCATGAGGTAGCTGTGTGAGTAAGATAAGCGACCCTAGTGGCCGACACAAACACCGGGCCCATCTAGGAGTGGCACTGCAGTGTCACGCAGGATGGCCCTTCCAAAAAACACTCCCCAAACAGCACATGACGCAAAGAAAAAAAGAGGCGCAATGAGGTAGCTGTGTGAGTAAGATAAGCGACCCTAGTGGCCGACACAAACACCTGGCCCATCTAGGAGTGGCACTGCAGTGTCACGCAGGATGGCCCTTCCAAAAAACACTCCCCAAACAGCACATGACGCAAAGAAAAAAAGAGGCGCAATGAGGTAGCTGTGTGCGTAAGATAAGCGACCCTAGTGGCCGACACAAACACCTGGCCCATCTAGGAGTGGCACTGCAGTGTCACGCAGGATGGCCCTTCCAAAAAACACTCCCCAAACAGCACATGACGCAAAGAAAAAAAGAGGCGCAATGAGGTAGCTGTGTGAGTAAGATAAGCAACCCTAGTGGCCGACACAAACACCTGGCCCATCTAGGAGTGGCACTGCAGTGTCACGCAGTATGGCCCTTCCAAAAAACACTCCCCAAACAGCACATGACGCAAACAAAAAAAGAGGCGCAATGAGGTAGCTGTGTGAGTAAGATAAGCGACCCTAGTGGCCGACACAAACACCTGGCCCATCTAGGAGTGGCACTGCAGTGTCACGCAGGATGGCCCTTCCAAAAAACACTCCCCAAACAGCACATGACGCAAAGAAAAAAAGAGGCGCAATGAGGTAGCTGTGTGAGTAAGATAAGCGACCCTAGTGGCCGACACAAACACCTGGCCCATCTAGGAGTGGCACTGCAGTGTCACGCAGGATGGCCCTTCCAAAAAACACTCCCCAAACAGCACATGACGCAAAGAAAAAAAGAGGCGCAATGAGGTAGCTGTGTGCGTAAGATAAGCGACCCTAGTGGCCGACACAAACACCTGGCCCATCTAGGAGTGGCACTGCAGTGTCACGCAGGATGGCCCTTCCAAAAAACACTCCCCAAACAGCACATGACGCAAAGAAAAAAAGAGGCGCAATGAGGTAGCTGTGTGAGTAAGATAAGCAACCCTAGTGGCCGACACAAACACCTGGCCCATCTAGGAGTGGCACTGCAGTGTCACGCAGTATGGCCCTTCCAAAAAACACTCCCCAAACAGCACATGACGCAAAGAAAAAAAGAGGCGCAATGAGGTAGCTGTGTGAGTAAGATAAGCGACCCTAGTGGCCGACACAAACACCTGGCCCATCTAGGAGTGGCACTGCAGTGTCACGCAGGATGGCCCTTCCAAAAAACACTCCCCAAACAGCACATGACGCAAAGAAAAAAAGAGGCGCAATGAGGTAGCTGTGTGAGTAAGATAAGCGACCCTAGTGGCCGACACAAACACCTGGCCCATCTAGGAGTGGCACTGCAGTGTCACGCAGGATGGCCCTTCCAAAAAACGCTCCCCAAACAGCACATGACGCAAAGAAAAAAAGAGGCGCAATGAGGTAGCTGTGTGAGTAAGATAAGCGACCCTAGTGGCCGACACAAACACCGGGCCCATCTAGGAGTGGCACTGCAGTGTCACGCAGGATGGCCCTTCCAAAAAACACTCCCCAAACAGCACATGACGCAAAGAAAAAAAGAGGCGCAATGAGGTAGCTGTGTGAGTAAGATAAGCGACCCTAGTGGCCGACACAAACACCTGGCCCATCTAGGAGTGGCACTGCAGTGTCACGCAGGATGGCCCTTCCAAAAAACACTCCCCAAACAGCACATGACGCAAAGAAAAAAAGAGGCGCAATGAGGTAGCTGTGTGCGTAAGATAAGCGACCCTAGTGGCCGACACAAACACCTGGCCCATCTAGGAGTGGCACTGCAGTGTCACGCAGGATGGCCCTTCCAAAAAACACTCCCCAAACAGCACATGACGCAAAGAAAAAAAGAGGCGCAATGAGGTAGCTGTGTGAGTAAGATAAGCAACCCTAGTGGCCGACACAAACACCTGGCCCATCTAGGAGTGGCACTGCAGTGTCACGCAGTATGGCCCTTCCAAAAAACACTCCCCAAACAGCACATGACGCAAAGAAAAAAAGAGGCGCAATGAGGTAGCTGTGTGAGTAAGATAAGCGACCCTA
This sequence comes from Pseudophryne corroboree, assembly GCF_028390025.1. Taxonomy (NCBI): domain Eukaryota; kingdom Metazoa; phylum Chordata; class Amphibia; order Anura; family Myobatrachidae; genus Pseudophryne; species Pseudophryne corroboree. The sequence goes on from NC_086451.1 coordinate 281,952,103, forward strand.
GTGGCCGACACAAACACCTGGCCCATCTAGGAGTGGCACTGCAGTGTCACGCAGGATGGCCCTTCCAAAAAACACTCCCCAAACAGCACATGACGCAAAGAAAAAAAGAGGCGCAATGAGGTAGCTGTGTGAGTAAGATAAGCGACCCTAGTGGCCGACACAAACACCTGGCCCATCTAGGAGTGGCACTGCAGTGTCACGCAGGATGGCCCTTCCAAAAAACACTCCCCAAACAGCACATGACGCAAAGAAAAAAAGAGGCGCAATGAGGTAGCTGTGTGCGTAAGATAAGCGACCCTAGTGGCCGACACAAACACCTGGCCCATCTAGGAGTGGCACTGCAGTGTCACGCAGGATGGCCCTTCCAAAAAACACTCCCCAAACAGCACATGATGCAAAGAAAAAAAGAGGCGCAATGAGGTAGCTGTGTGAGTAAGATAAGCAACCCTAGTGGCCGACACAAACTCCTGGCCCATCTAGGAGTGGCACTGCAGTGTCACGCAGTATGGCCCTTCCAAAAAACACTCCCCAAACAGCACATGACGCAAAGAAAAAAAGAGGCGCAATGAGGTAGCTGTGTGAGTAAGATAAGCGACCCTAGTGGCCGACACAAACACCTGGCCCATCTAGGAGTGGCACTGCAGTGTCACGCAGGATGGCCCTTCCAAAAAACACTCCCCAAACAGCACATGACGCAAAGAAAAAAAGAGGCGCAATGAGGTAGCTGTGTGAGTAAGATAAGCGACCCTAGTGGCCGACACAAACACCGGGCCCATCTAGGAGTGGCACTGCAGTGTCACGCAGGATGGCCCTTCCAAAAAACACTCCCCAAACAGCACATGACGCAAAGAAAAAAAGAGGCGCAATGAGGTAGCTGTGTGCGTAAGATAAGCGACCCTAGTGGCCGACACAAACACCTGGCCCATCTAGGAGTGGCACTGCAGTGTCACGCAGGATGGCCCTTCCAAAAAACACTCCCCAAACAGCACATGACGCAAAGAAAAAAAGAGGCGCAATGAGGTAGCTGTGTGAGTAAGATAAGCAACCCTAGTGGCCGACACAAACACCTGGCCCATCTAGGAGTGGCACTGCAGTGTCACGCAGTATGGCCCTTCCAAAAAACACTCCCCAAACAGCACATGACGCAAAGAAAAAAAGAGGCGCAATGAGGTAGCTGTGTGAGTAAGATAAGCGACCCTAGTGGCCGACACAAACACCTGGCCCATCTAGGAGTGGCACTGCAGTGTCACGCAGGATGGCCCTTCCAAAAAACACTCCCCAAACAGCACATGACGCAAAGAAAAAAAGAGGCGCAATGAGGTAGCTGTGTGAGTAAGATAAGCGACCCTAGTGGCCGACACAAACACCTGGCCCATCTAGGAGTGGCACTGCAGTGTCACGCAGGATGGCCCTTCCAGAAAACGCTCCCCAAACAGCACATGACGCAAAGAAAAAAAGAGGCACAATGAGGTAGCTGTGTGAGTAAGATAAGCGACCCTAGTGGCCGACACAAACACCGGGCCCATCTAGGAGTGGCACTGCAGTGTCACGCAGGATGGCCCTTCCAAAAAACACTCCCCAAACAGCACATGACGCAAAGAAAAAAAGAGGCGCAATGAGGTAGCTGTGTGAGTAAGATAAGCGACCCTAGTGGCCGACACAAACACCTGGCCCATCTAGGAGTGGCACTGCAGTGTCACGCAGGATGGCCCTTCCAAAAAACACTCCCCAAACAGCACATGACGCAAAGAAAAAAAGAGGCGCAATGAGGTAGCTGTGTGCGTAAGATAAGCGACCCTAGTGGCCGACACAAACACCTGGCCCATCTAGGAGTGGCACTGCAGTGTCACGCAGGATGGCCCTTCCAAAAAACACTCCCCAAACAGCACATGACGCAAAGAAAAAAAGAGGCGCAATGAGGTAGCTGTGTGAGTAAGATAAGCAACCCTAGTGGCCGACACAAACACCTGGCCCATCTAGGAGTGGCACTGCAGTGTCACGCAGTATGGCCCTTCCAAAAAACACTCCCCAAACAGCACATGACGCAAAGAAAAAAAGAGGCGCAATGAGGTAGCTGTGTGAGTAAGATAAGCGACCCTAGTGGCCGACACAAACACCTGGCCCATCTAGGAGTGGCACTGCAGTGTCACGCAGGATGGCCCTTCCAAAAAACACTCCCCAAACAGCACATGACGCAAAGAAAAAAAGAGGCGCAATGAGGTAGCTGTGTGCGTAAGATAAGCGACCCTAGTGGCCGACACAAACACCTGGCCCATCTAAGAGTGGCACTGCAGTGTCACGCAGGATGGCCCTTCCAAAAAACACTCCCCAAACAGCACATGACGCAAAGAAAAAAAGAGGCGCAATGAGGTAGCTGTGTGCGTAAGATAAGCGACCCTAGTGGCCGACACAAACACCTGGCCTATCTAGGAGTGGCACTGCAGTGTCACGCAGGATGGCCCTTCCAAAAAACACTCCCCAAACAGCACATGACGCAAAGAAAAAAAGAGGCGCAATGAGGTAGCTGTGTGAGTAAGATAAGCGACCCTAGTAGCCGACACAAACACCGGGCCCATCTAGGAGTGGCACTGCAGTGTCACGCAGGATGGCCCTTCCAAAAAACACTCCCCAAACAGCACATGACGCAAAGAAAAAAAGAGGCGCAATGAGGTAGCTGTGTGAGTAAGATAAGCAACCCTAGTGGCCGACACAAACACCTGGCCCATCTAGGAGTGGCACTGCAGTGTCACGCAGGATGGCCCTTCCAAAAAACACTCCCCAAACAGCACATGACGCAAAGAAAAAAAGAGGCGCAATGAGGTAGCTGTGTGAGTAAGATAAGCGACCCTAGTGGCCGACACAAACACCTAGCCCATCTAGGAGTGGCACTGCAGTGTCACGCAGGATGGCCCTTCCAAAAAACACTCCCCAAACAGCACATGATGCAAAGAAAAAAAGAGGCGCAATGAGGTAGCTGTGTGAGTAAGATAAGCAACCCTAGTGGCCGACACAAACTCCTGGCCCATCTAGGAGTGGCACTGCAGTGTCACGCAGTATGGCCCTTCCAAAAAACACTCCCCAAACAGCACATGACGCAAAGAAAAAAAGAGGCGCAATGAGGTAGCTGTGTGAGTAAGATAAGCGACCCTAGTGGCCGACACAAACACCTGGCCCATCTAGGAGTGGCACTGCAGTGTCACGCAGGATGGCCCTTCCAAAAAACACTCCCCAAACAGCACATGACGCAAAGAAAAAAAGAGGCGCAATGAGGTAGCTGTGTGAGTAAGATAAGCGACCCTAGTGGCCGACACAAACACCGGGCCCATCTAGGAGTGGCACTGCAGTGTCACGCAGGATGGCCCTTCCAAAAAACACTCCCCAAACAGCACATGACGCAAAGAAAAAAAGAGGCGCAATGAGGTAGCTGTGTGCGTAAGATAAGCGACCCTAGTGGCCGACACAAACACCTGGCCCATCTAGGAGTGGCACTGCAGTGTCACGCAGGATGGCCCTTCCAAAAAACACTCCCCAAACAGCACATGACGCAAAGAAAAAAAGAGGCGCAATGAGGTAGCTGTGTGAGTAAGATAAGCAACCCTAGTGGCCGACACAAACACCTGGCCCATCTAGGAGTGGCACTGCAGTGTCACGCAGTATGGCCCTTCCAAAAAACACTCCCCAAACAGCACATGACGCAAAGAAAAAAAGAGGCGCAATGAGGTAGCTGTGTGAGTAAGATAAGCGACCCTAGTGGCCGACACAAACACCTGGCCCATCTAGGAGTGGCACTGCAGTGTCACGCAGGATGGCCCTTCCAAAAAACACTCCCCAAACAGCACATGACGCAAAGAAAAAAAGAGGCGCAATGAGGTAGCTGTGTGAGTAAGATAAGCGACCCTAGTGGCCGACACAAACACCTGGCCCATCTAGGAGTGGCACTGCAGTGTCACGCAGGATGGCCCTTCCAAAAAACGCTCCCCAAACAGCACATGACGCAAAGAAAAAAAGAGGCACAATGAGGTAGCTGTGTGAGTAAGATAAGCGACCCTAGTGGCCGACACAAACACCGGGCCCATCTAGGAGTGGCACTGCAGTGTCACGCAGGATGGCCCTTCCAAAAAACACTCCCCAAACAGCACATGACGCAAAGAAAAAAAGAGGCGCAATGAGGTAGCTGTGTGAGTAAGATAAGCGACCCTAGTGGCCGACACAAACACCTGGCCCATCTAGGAGTGGCACTGCAGTGTCACGCAGGATGGCCCTTCCAAAAAACACTCCCCAAACAGCACATGACGCAAAGAAAAAAAGAGGCGCAATGAGGTAGCTGTGTGCGTAAGATAAGCGACCCTAGTGGCCGACACAAACACCTGGCCCATCTAGGAGTGGCACTGCAGTGTCACGCAGGATGGCCCTTCCAAAAAACACTCCCCAAACAGCACATGACGCAAAGAAAAAAAGAGGCGCAATGAGGTAGCTGTGTGAGTAAGATAAGCAACCCTAGTGGCCGACACAAACACCTGGCCCATCTAGGAGTGGCACTGCAGTGTCACGCAGTATGGCCCTTCCAAAAAACACTCCCCAAACAGCACATGACGCAAAGAAAAAAAGAGGCGCAATGAGGTAGCTGTGTGAGTAAGATAAGCGACCCTAGTGGCCGACACAAACACCTGGCCCATCTAGGAGTGGCACTGCAGTGTCACGCAGGATGGCCCTTCCAAAAAACACTCCCCAAACAGCACATGACGCAAAGAAAAAAAGAGGCGCAATGAGGTAGCTGTGTGCGTAAGATAAGCGACCCTAGTGGCCGACACAAACACCTGGCCCATCTAAGAGTGGCACTGCAGTGTCACGCAGGATGGCCCTTCCAAAAAACACTCCCCAAACAGCACATGACGCAAAGAAAAAAAGAGGCGCAATGAGGTAGCTGTGTGCGTAAGATAAGCGACCCTAGTGGCCGACACAAACACCTGGCCTATCTAGGAGTGGCACTGCAGTGTCACGCAGGATGGCCCTTCCAAAAAACACTCCCCAAACAGCACATGACGCAAAGAAAAAAAGAGGCGCAATGAGGTAGCTGTGTGAGTAAGATAAGCGACCCTAGTAGCCGACACAAACACCGGGCCCATCTAGGAGTGGCACTGCAGTGTCACGCAGGATGGCCCTTCCAAAAAACACTCCCCAAACAGCACATGACGCAAAGAAAAAAAGAGGCGCAATGAGGTAGCTGTGTGAGTAAGATAAGCAACCCTAGTGGCCGACACAAACACCTGGCCCATCTAGGAGTGGCACTGCAGTGTCACGCAGGATGGCCCTTCCAAAAAACACTCCCCAAACAGCACATGACGCAAAGAAAAAAAGAGGCGCAATGAGGTAGCTGTGTGAGTAAGATAAGCGACCCTAGTGGCCGACACAAACACCTAGCCCATCTAGGAGTGGCACTGCAGTGTCACGCAGGATGGCCCTTCCAAAAAACACTCCCCAAACAGCACATGACGCAAAGAAAAAAAGAGGCGCAATGAGGTAGCTGTGTGCGTAAGATAAGCGACCCTAGTGGCCGACACAAACACCTGGCCCATCTAGGAGTGGCACTGCAGTGTCACGCAGGATGGCCATTCCAAAAAACACTCCCCAAACAGCACATGACGCAAAGAAAAAAAGAGGCGCAATGAGGTAGCTGTGTGAGTAAGATAAGCGACCCTAGTGGCCGACACAAACACCGGGCCCATCTAGGAGTGGCACTGCAGTGTCACGCAGGATGGCCCTTCCAAAAAACACTCCCCAAACAGCACATGACGCAAAGAAAAAAAGAGGCGCAATGAGGTAGCTGTGTGAGTAAGATAAGCAACCCTAGTGGCCGACACAAACACCTGGCCCATCTAGGAGTGGCACTGCAGTGTCACGCAGGATGGCCCTTCCAAAAAACACTCCCCAAACAGCACATGACGCAAAGAAAAAAAGAGGCGCAATGAGGTAGCTGTGTGCGTAAGATAAGCGACCCTAGTGGCCGACACAAACACCTGGCCCATCTAGGAGTGGCACTGCAGTGTCACGCAGGATGGCCCTTCCAAAAAACACTCCCCAAACAGCACATGACGCAAAGAAAAAAAGAGGCGCAATGAGGTAGCTGTGTGAGTAAGATAAGCAACCCTAGTGGCCGACACAAACACCGGGCCCATCTAGGAGTGGCACTGCAGTGTCACGCAGGATGGCCCTTCCAAAAAACACTCCCCAAACAGCACAAGACGCAAAGAAAAAAAGAGGCGCAATGAGGTAGCTGTGTAAGTAAGATAAGCAACCCTAGTGGCCGACACAAACACCTGGCCCATCTAGGAGTGGCACTGCAGTGTCACGCAGGATGGCCCTTCCAAAAAACACTCCCCAAACAGCACATGACGCAAAGAAAAAAAGAGGCGCAATCAGGTAGCTGTGTGAGTAAGATAAGCGACCCTAGTGGCCGACACAAACACCTGGCCCATCTAGGAGTGGCACTGCAGTGTCACGCAGGATGGCCCTTCCAAAAAACACTCCCCAAACAGCACATGACGCAAAGAAAAAAAGAGGCGCAATGAGGTAGCTGTGTGCGTAAGATAAGCGACCCTAGTGGCCGACACAAACACCGGGCCCATCTAGGAGTGGCACTGCAGTGTCACGCAGGATGGCCCTTCCAAAAAACACTCCCCAAACAGCACATGACGCAAAGAAAAAAGAGGCGCAATGAGGTAGCTGTGTGAGTAAGATAAGCGACCCTAGTGGCCGACACAAACACCGGGCCCATCTAGGAGTGGCACTGCAGTGTCACGCAGGATGGCCCTTCCAAAAAACACTCCCCAAACAGCACATGACGCAAAGAAAAAAAGAGGCGCAATGAGGTAGCTGTGTGAGTAAGATAAGCAACCCTAGTGGCCGACACAAACACCTGGCCCATCTAGGAGTGGCACTGCAGTGTCACGCAGTATGGCCCTTCCAAAAAACACTCCCCAAACAGCACATGACGCAAAGAAAAAAAGAGGCGCAATGAGGTAGCTGTGTGAGTAAGATAAGCGACCCTAGTGGCCGACACAAACACCTGGCCCATCTAGGAGTGTCACTGCAGTGTCACGCAGGATGGCCCTTCCAAAAAACACTCCCCAAACAGCACATGACGCAAAGAAAAAAAGAGGCGCAATGAGGTAGCTGTGTGCGTAAGATAAGCGACCCT